>NW_020175018.1:10528923-10546357 GCF_003031525.2 Neophocaena asiaeorientalis asiaeorientalis | reverse complement strand
CTCCCCAGGCTCACTTTTTTTTTTTTTTTTTTTTTTAATAAATTTATTTATTTATTTTATTTTTGGCTGCATTGGGTCTTCGTTGCTGCCTGCGGGCTTTCTCTAGTTGCAGCGAGCGAGGGCTACTCTTCGTTGCAGTGTGCGCACTTCTCATTGCGGTGGCTTCTCTTGCTGCAGAGCACGGGCTCTAGGCTTGCGGGCTTCAGTAGTTGTGACACACGGGTTCAGTAGTTGTGGCGCACAAGCTTGCTCCTCAGCATGTGGCATCTCCCCGGACCAGGGCTTGAACCCATGTCCCCTGCATTGGCAGGCGGATTCTTAACCACTGTGCCACCAGGGAAGTCCTGGCCTTTTTTTTTGTAGCCAGCATTAAAATATTCAAGGATTTTACTAGAAGGATCCTAGTAAAATTATAATCCTGTGTTTGACATCAAAATAATTTTCACAACAGCAGATTGATGACAGAAAAACAGGTTTATGACTTCACTGCAAGACTGTGGAAGAACAAGTGCAGAGAAATCATTTTCCAGGACCAAATGCTCCCTCGAAGCAGATGCTTTTCTGCAAAATCCCCAAGGCCTATCGCCTTCCCTAAAATGTCTGTTTTCATATGAAAATGCTTGTAGAAATATTACATCATGCACAAGACTCCAGGAGAAGTCCCAGCCTGATTTATTTAGAGAGCTAATGATCGCGATCCTGATGGAAGATTAAATTTCACGTCTCCGATCTCTGATTTTTAAAGCAGTTTAAATACTTAGCCCAATCTGCCATTCCCAATGTCTTCGTGGGGCTTTGCACCAACACCAAGTGACTGAGGCCCCACTTGGTAGAAATGTTGCCATCAGAGGTTCTTCTCAGGTCGGTCTTAGACGCAAGTAATACATGTGGTGGTTCTAGAATTGAGGAGTTTCACATAAAATAAGAGCTTTAGACTGAAACTTTAGACGAGCCACAGCTTGGGCTCTGACCAGTGTCTGCAACTGAAAGGAGGAAATAAGGACCAGAGGCTAATGTCAAAGAAACTATTACAAGCAGGCAACTCTCCAAGTTATTTTTAGCTTGTTGTGTTTTTCCCCATAGGACCCATTTATTGGTCACCGACTGTATACAAGACATTTTATGTACATTATCTCATTTCATCTTTGCAACTGCCCTGCCCAGTGTAGACATTATTATCCCCACTTTATAGACAAGGAAAAAGAGGCCCAAGGCCACAGAGCACATACAGGTGGAGCCTCATCTTGAACCAAGCTGAGGAGTCCCAGACCTGCCCTGCCCCTTCCCACCCGAGATGGGATTGAGCTAATCCCTGCGTGGCCCCTAATTCTGCAGGCTTCGAGGTGAATCTCAGAGGAGTCATTGGTCTCTTCAAATTGGGTTCTTCTCGTGATCGAGTGATGGAGGCTGTGACTTTATTGACCATGAAAACTCCCTATATTTTTATGCCTTAAGCTGTAAAATGCACTGAAAGTGAAACACTCTGTAGTGCATAAAACTGTGCAAGTCTTAAGCCACAGCATATTAACCAGCTGATGGCAGACCAAAGGGCGTGTTTATCTTTTGATTATTACATTAATCTTCCATTAAAATTATCTATGTGCTTATCACAAAGCACTGAAGATAATAAATTTAGGAAATAGTTGGCCTGTTGAGGGTCATTTTAAAATGCTTTTGTCAAGTTACGTGTGCCAAAAATACACTGAAAACAGTAGATTGGTTGAGTGTGCAAGCAATCGAACCCAAAGATTGCTCTTATTAAGAATGATAAACCTCTTCTTTCCATGCATTGTCTCTAGTGTCCCAAATCGTCACCCGGCCCTGCAGGCCTCATGATTTATTGCTCTCAGCTGGTAACTTGGCGAGGCAGCGGGCCGAGCACGTCAAGCCTTCTGTACTCACACACCAGCCTTTAACGCCTGCTGCCGGCGACTATCAGAGCAGAACGTCTGGAGGGGACACCGTGGCAGAGCCCCAGCCCCACGCGAGGCAAGGCATCTGCCCCGCCTCCCCGGAGCACCTCGGTTTTTTCTCAGTCCGCAGCGGCCTCTCCCGCTCCGGGCGCGGGACACGTGGCCCTCAGAGTACAGTCAACAGAGGGGGCAGCTCGTTTCTCTAGCCAGGAATATTCAGGGTTCTAGTCATAGCTTTGAGATATTTGAGGTTGAAGAGAAACAGTGTTTGTCCTCAGAAAGGCCCAGCCAGAGGCAGCTGGGGCAGTGGAAGGAGCCGGGTCTTAGGAGATGAGGGGGTGGGGACCTCTGAGGAGGCCCGGCGCCTGGAGAGCTGGTCCAGGTCCTGGCGCGTACTCTTTCTAGGTTTGTGACCTCGAGTAAATGACGTTATCATTTCTGTGCCTCAGTTTTCCCCTCTGTACAAGGGGGATAACAATGGCAGCCATCTCCTAAGGCTGTTGTGAGGGTTAAATGACTCAATCCTTGAAAAGCACTCCGAACGCTGCTGCTGCTGCCACCGCCACCACCACCCAGCCAGAGGCTCATCCTCGCACCAGGTGCAGGTCTTATCACGGCACTGCTGCCCTTCCCTGGCTCCTCCCTGCCTCACCTTGACTGATCCCTAAGCTTCTGCAGTTCATGGACACCCCCTTGCTGTGTTCCACTGCTGTGCCTTGATGCGTGCTGATTCTCCCCACCCCTTGTACACCTCAAACTCCTATTTGTCTCTCAAAACCCATCTCATTCATCCCCTCCACAAGCCTTCCCTGCCCCACATGTCCCCGATAGTTACTCTCCCCATTCCTTTCTGCTCCTTCTGTATCTGTTGTCACACTTGTTCTGTTGGACACTCACTAGGCCGTGAGGTCCTTGGGACGGGGACCAAGTCTTAATTTTCCCTCTGCCCCTTGAACCAAACATGGGGTGAGGCTCAGATAAGGCAGGTGCTCAGTGCCAAAGGTGATGGTGACAGTGACCATCCAGCATGGGGGGAAATCTGAAAAGACCCCAAGAGAACCAGGTGGGAGCAGCAATGTGGAGACCTGGGAGGCAGCTGGCTGTGCATCCTGCACAGAGTTTCCACGGCACCTTTCCCGGCTTTGACCCTGACCTCTCGGTGATCCGGGCAGCTTGGTCCTCTTCTCTGAGCCTCACTTCCCTTTTTTATCAAATGAGCCGTAGCTAGTGGGGTGCTTGTGAGCATTAAAATACCCCAGTTGGGACCTCTGTACCTGCTGGTGGGAGGCTGAACACAGAGCCTCGTTTTGGTTTGGTTTTCATCCCTGTGACATCCTTGTCTTTCAGACAAGGGAAGAGGGGGCTCAGAGAAGTTATGTGCGAGCCCAGGGCTACACGGCAGGCTGGGGGCAGAACCAGGAACCCTGGTACACAGGCTTCTTCTGGGAGGGACCACGGGCTCTGGAATCAGAAAAGCTCCACCACTGGCTGAAAGGCCTGTACCAGCCTCGTGTCTTCTCCAGGCGTGTTTTCCCGTTGTGCAGTGGGCTCCGGTCACAGCCTGCGGGGTTGCCGTGATGACTGGACGCCATGCACAGGGGGGCACTGGGCCCGGAGGGCGCCCAGCCCAGGGCAGGGCCCTTCCCTTGCTCATCCCAGGCGAGCAGAGTGGCTGACAAGTGACGGGCTGTGTCGTTTTGCTTTCCAGGTTAACTACATCCTGGAATCACGGGCAAGCACTGCCCGGGCTGACTATTTTGCTCAGAAACAAAGAAAACTGAACAGACGTACAAGCTTCAGCTTCCAGAAGGAAAAGAAATCAGGGCAGCAGTGACACCGGCCTCCAGCTTCAATCTGTTGCCATAGCTCAGAGCCTGCCTGCCAGGGCCAGGTGGCCCTAGAGCCCACCCTGTGTCCTGCAGTCCTCGGGGAGGCCAGCCCTTGGCTCACGAGGACAGGGCTGGTGGGCTCTTGGGGAAGTGGGGGCACCCCCCTAGAACAGAGCTGGGGACGTTGCCACGGGGCCGAACCCTGAGTGGTAATGGCTTTGATTAGCAGTGCCCGGGGCCGGACGACACCGAGAGGAGCCACAAGCTGCCCAGCCATCTTCACTGCCTGACGGCCCCGCCCGAAGATATACATAGCCATGACCAGACATGTCCTTGCAACTTGATCAAATTTCTTAAAACAAACGAAGAACAAAAATGTACGTTTCTTTTTTTTTTTCTTCCTTTTAATAAACTCTTTATCGTGGTTGGTATGATGGACCATTCTTTGGGGCAGAGGATTGATTATGTTATTCTCTTTAAAATCTGTTCCCATATTGAACAGGCAGATTGGAAAAGCTAGGGCTCGATTTTTCAGAAGAAATGTTTAGGATTTAGTCAATAGTTTTAACTATGCCATTTGTTTAAATGAGTGCATTGCTTTGAGGATAGTATCTTACTAAAGTTAGGAAGGGGACGGAGTGATGTGTGTCCAAGGCTGCGCCAGTTTCCCCTTCAGAAGCCTCCTCTCCTCGGCTCACCCCAGCACCTCTGATGTCAGGAAGGCAGGACTGCATGTCAAGCTCGGGGCTCGGAGAAGTGGGGGTCACACTGAGCTCCCAGCCAGAAGTGGTCTCTTCTGTTTCCTAAATAACAAGTCTAAGTTTCAGCTGACAGTTGGACCCGCATGTGGATTTTTTCTGGACTCAGAAGAGTCTCTGCTGTGCTGTCTCAGAGGGGCCTCGGCTCCGTTTCTCTCCTCACAGTGTCTGCCTCCTGGTCTGAGCAGGAAGGAAGTGCTGCTTTCACTGCATCAGAGACTGCGGGGCGGGGGGGAGCTGCTGCCAAGGGTCCAGCTCCCAGGGGGTGGGGGTCAAGGAATCAGGTATCTGCTGACACCACCCCTCTGGCCACACCTGATGCCTCTGTGGTCCTCGCCAGCCTCTCCAGGGTCCCTCCCAGGGTGACGTCCTTTCACACTGGCCCTGGCCAAGATGGTGGACTGAGGTTTCATTGAGGACCTGCATTTCAAAGTTTTTTAAATCATTGTACAGGAAGCGACGTGGCTGAAACAGCCTCTCACAGTTGAGGGTCCATTTGCACAGAGGCACCTAATGAATTCCTCTTTCATTCTGATCTTTGTTCAGCCAACAGAAGCACCCTTTTCTAATGTCTTCCATTCCTATCCACCCCAGAAACAAAAGACATATTATTTGTAGCTTGCTATCTGTATTTGAATTTTTAGCAATTTTATATTTAGATATCTTTGAAAAATGTAAATGACTAATTTGGTCATTAAATCTTGTGACATATTCAATATTAAAATAAAAATCATAAACACCTTCTTTTACGTATTTCTTTGAATTCTTGAAGCCTTGCGCACATACTGCTGAGGGCGGTGACCGCCATGAATCACTCTGGGCGGTGACGTTTGCTAGCAGTTGCTGTGGTGCCAAGCGGCTCTGAAATGTACTGTGGGCCTCCTTTAATACTGGGCAAGACAGGATGACCCTCTTCACTCAAGGGTGACATTGAAATCATCACTTCCTTCAGTTACAAAACACCATTCTCATATGGTGAAATACAGCACGTGCGATTTACATGAAACACACACTTGAAGGAATAATTTAAGGGGAGTGCTAACCACTGCCCAGGTCCACCAAATATTGAGACTGTTTAAATTCAGTTTTTCCTCGGTCCCTCTCACGCCCGATACCTGGATTTTAAGGTAAGACTGTGAGCACCTCCCACCTGTCTCCCCAGGGCCCAGCTCTACAAAGCAGGAGCTCAGCACACCCAGGTTACACCCAAGTGACCCAGCAGGCCACGCCTCCACCTTCCAGCGAGTCTCCTGACCTGGCTCCAGTGTGGCCCCCACGGACCTGATGGTAACTCAGGATGGGGACTTTGCCAAGTCTGGGTGGCCTGATGAGCCCTGGCCTCCGCTGGCCACTGAGCAGCCCCCAACACCTGAGGGCGGGCTGGGTGCCGGCCCCTCATAAATATGCACAGGCACAGGTGATCCCGCAGCCATCCTCTGGCAGGTCCTGTCACTACCTCCATTCCAGGGTTGAGGACTTGGGGCTTGGAAGGGTCCCACCTTCCATCTGGGACACAGCAAGAGTGACTAAACGGCAGCCGTGCTCTGAGCCTCTGGGCCCTGCCCTCCGTGGCTAGCAGCTGCGGGCCTGAGCCGGGCACTGCCTTGCTGGGCCTCGGTTTCCTCATCTATAAATGCAGGTGCTGGAGTAGGTGGTCCCTGCAGACCCTTCTAGAGAATGTCTTAAATGTCTCAGAATCACAGTGGGCCCAAACTTCCTTCCAGTGGTTTCTGTTTTCCAAAACTTGCAGGAGCTGCTCTACATCGGAGGAAGAAGCTAAGAGTTGAGGAATACTGTGAGCTCGCTTGGTCCAGCCTCCTCCCCGGAGCAGCACATGTATGTTTCCTCCCAGGGTCTTTGGGCCTCAGCCTGCAGACCTCCAGCGGCAGGGCGCACTGCCGTTCAGGTCAGTGCTTGTGCTTGTTGGCCTGTTTGGTCCCCCTTGGCCAGGACTCCCCGGGCCTGTGCTGCCAGCCCTGCGTGCCAGGTCCCTCTTCCCACCGGGCACGGCAGCTACCTCCTAACCCCTCTCCTCCCTGGTCCCTGGGACCAGTCTCCCCACTGCCTCAGGGGCCCCTCAGCTGTGTGGAGACCATGTTGACATCCGTCTGAGTCTTCTCTCCATGGGTTAAAAAGCTGGAAGGTTGTGCCCTCCCTTGTCATGTCCCTAAAGCCTGCCAGCTGCCCCTTCAGGTCCCTGGTTCCCCAGGTGAGGGACTGGGAAACGTTGGGACAGAGGGGAGCAAAGACCCAACTTGGTCATCACGACACTCACAGTCTGGTGAGGTCAAGAGGTGGCAGGTGACCCCCAGGCCACACTGCAGCGAGCGCCATGCAAGCCCTGTGGGGACCAGCATGGGCCAGGTGAGTGCCAGGCAGAGTGACGGGCGGTGGGAGCAACAGGTGGGGTGGGGGCCTGGGGGCCTGAGGTGGGGAGGCAGCAGCCCTGCTGAGCGAGCAGTCGTGGCTTCTTGACGTGCTGTGGCCTCTCAGGGGAGAAGGAAGCCCCTGCCCCAGTGGCCCCAGGGAGGGAGACACTGTGGCTTCACCACCGGGCACGGCATCAACAGCTTTTGAGTTTCCCAGCTGGCGAGGATGGCGGCTGCCACGGAGGCTGAAGAAGGGGCCCCGAGACTGGGGAGGGGAGCCAGAGGTGGGGAGAAGGGGTCTGCGCCTCCGGCCTGCTCCCCGATACCCACATTGGCATCCCCGAGGAGCCACCACGGCCTCCATGGCAGCCTTGGCAGGACCGGCCCCCCGGCTCCTGGCACAGCTCCTGCCACCTGACTCTTGCTGGTGCTGCCAGGGCTGCTCTCCTCCTTCCAGAGGGAGGAACGGGAGGAAGAGAAGAAAAAAGCAGGGTCTTCCCCAGCTCAGGGTCAGAGGGCTCAGGGTGCAGACCTGGGATCAGACCCCAGCCCCCCACACCCTGGCCTGTGAGCTGAGCCACCTCCTTGGGCATAAGCAGTGGCATCCATCCCAGAGCCCCGTGGGGATCAGTCGGTCTGAGGACTGAGGGGCCCCTCCCAGGCGTGGGTCCCGATCCCAGCCCCTCCTCACCGGCCTCACTCGCTCCGGGTAAGGGGCTAACTCCTCTGTGCCGCGGGGTCCCTGTCTGTACAATGGGACGAAGACGCCAACTTGCAGGGCTGGAATCAAGACTCAGTGAAACAATATACTCACAGGGGCTGGTGTGTGATCCCCTGATAAACGGCCACCTGTTGTTGGCATCTGTCATCTTGCTTAGTCCGGTTGTGCGAACGCCATGTTCTCCCCAGTGGTGCCCCCCCTGAGGGGGGACCCGGCTGTGCCGAGCTGTCCCCTCCTTGAGTTCCAGAGTCCAAATAAACTGCCGTGGCAGCGCCAAGACCAGCTTCCTCAGTGCCAGGAAGGAGGGCACACAGGCGCCGGGCCTGGGCCCTCTGCCCCGGGGACAGACGGCTTGATTTGGGGGCCCTAGGCTGCGAGCCTGCACCCTGTCCAAGTCCCAGGGTCAGACCCTGCGGCTCTGCCCACCCTGTCCTTCCTTACCAACCGATTCTGTGAAGCGAACACTCACTGAGTCCCTCTTATGAGAGCAGACCCTGGGGTCGGGCAGATCGTGTTCAAATTCCAGCTCTCTCCTGGTTGGTGTGTCCTCAGATGAGCTACTTTACTTCTTTGAGCCTCAGTTTCCTCTTCTGTAAGATGGGGACAATAATACTTTCTTCAAAGGGGCCTTGTGAAGACTGGATGAGTTTACTAGGCAGGATGGCTGGGCTGCCGTGACACTAACAGCCCCAAGACCTCAGTGGCTTTAACACAGCACTTACTTCCCATCTCACAGAGTCGGCCGTGGTCCAGCCGCCTTCGGGCTTCCACAAAGGCGCAGGTGGGGGACAGAAGGGCTGGAGAATGGGCAGCAACAGTGAGATACTGTGGTTCAAAAGTGGCGCATGGGGACTTCCCTGGTGGTCCAGTGGTTAAGACTTTACCTTCCAATGCAGGGGGTGCAGGTTTGATCCCTGGTCGGGGAGCTAGGATCCCACATGTCTCGCGGCCAAAATACCAAAACATAAAACAGAAGCAATATTGTAACGAATTCAATAAAGACTTTAAAAATGGTCCACATCAAAAAAAAAAAAATCTTTAAAGAAACCCAAAAAAGTGGCACACGGGTCCCTTCCCACCTTCACTCACATTTCATTGGCCAGAATCAGTCACCTGGGGGACAGAGAGGTGCGACCACCCAGGATGGGAAGTCACAAATGTTGGGGAAACAGTCTCAATGTCTGCCACCATGAGATGACACTGTGCTTCCCAAAAGTGCCCACTCACAGGCCGCCCCAAGGTAGCACCTCATCTACGGTGAAATATTTCCCCTGATACTGATCCAGGCTAATGCTGTTCTCTACCTTAAACTTCATCCTAAACAAGAATGGCCGTGGAGTCCCGGATTTGGTGTGCAGCATATACGCTTTCTGGTGCACACTGAAATAAATACATAACTGTTTGAATTGAAAACATCCACCCACACACCCCTGAAATCACATCGTGAAGGACCACAGTCACACCTCCCACGCTGGCGAAGGTCAAGTTAAGTTGACGCTGTTCTTTTATCAGTGCCTGCCCCCTGCCTCTTATTAAGCTCTCAGAATAGGTTAGTTACTATTCTATTAACCACTTTCTCAGTCCATCCACATGCCCACCTAATCCCCATTTTACACATGAGGAAATGGAGGCAAAGAGAAGCCTCCTCTGAGGCCATGCAGCTGGGAAGTGATGGAGAGGCTCTCCCGCCTCCCACCTGCTCCCCCCCCCATCAAAACAAGCTGTCCCCAACCTTGCTGGGCCTCCATCTCGGCAGATGTGGCCCAAATGCCCTTGATCCTGAAGGTTCCCTAGAGGCCCCGCTGGGAGTATGTTGCTCTTTGGAAAGGCAGCCAGGAGAGGGAAAGGGTTAAGCCTGTCATGTTGTGTTCCCACCAAACACCTCTGCTTAAATGCAAAATCCCAACAGGGTGGTGTTTGCTATAAAAGCCCTAAGAGTGATTTGTGAAGTCTGGAAGGCCTGTAATCTCGTCAGCGTAATGGGATTATGTTTCAAATCACCACGGCCTGTTCATTACCCATTTAAACTCCTCTGACAGAGGAAAACTTACATAAACGGTGCACGGCAGCCCTTGCCGACTTCCCCACTCTCCTTCCTGATTAGACAAACAGATGCTGAGGTCTGGAATGAAAAAATAATGTGCCCATTTATTCATTTTTCTGACAAGTCACAGTAGATTTTTAACTGCCAATGAGTGACCTCCCGGAGGTGCTGCGGCTGGGAGGTGGCCGCCAGGCAGCGAGTGGTCATTTCCTGGCCTGGCTGGCGATGTCTCCTGGGACCAGAGCTGAGCCAGGCTGAGCCCCTCTCCTTGCCCTGGCCTGGCTGGGGCGGGGGGCTGCCTGCTGGGCCTCTCAGCTCTCACCACCCAGAGGGGGCCGGGGACCTCCTCAGGGTGACCAGGACGCAGCCACAGCCTGAAGTCATAGAGCCCCAGCAGGAATCCTGGCCCTGCCTTGAGGTGCGGGTTCAGGGTGCAACTCCCACCCCAGGTTCCCGGGGACGGCATCCAACCAGCACCACCAGCTGTGCCAGGCCCTCCTTCACCGTGACCTCTGGCGGATGGGGTTTTGCTAGTCACTTGCTGGGGCTGTGTCACTCTCTGTGACGGTGCCTGGAGCAGAGGGGGGTGGGCGGAGAGGCAGCTGGGTCAGGAACCCCAGCTCTGCCTGCCCCACCCCGGTCCCAGGGTCCTGCCCCTGGGGCGCCCCCTCCTCATTCAGAAGCGGGACGCTGCCCCTGAAGACTCATGTCCCCTGAGCTGGGCCAGGTGGCCACCGGCTAGAGGGGGCCCTAGGGCAGCGAGTGGAAAAGGGCAAAATCCCCCCTCATCTGTCATTTAAGGCCTCCCAGCCTCTCCCAGGGCCCCGCGAGCTCAGCCTCGGTGATCCCCAAGTCATCTCGTGTGTGGTCACATGGTGCCCGCCTCCCCACCCTCCCATGGCTCCTGTAGCCAATGCCCTGACCCCAGAGACAGGCGAGGAGGGCGCCAGCATGGATAAATGATGTGCCTCTGAGAGCCAGGTTCAACCCTGGAGCCGCCACAGGCTCGCACTGTAGAAGTCACAGCCAGTCACATCTCCCAGCCCCGCCTTCATGGCCCTCCTGTGGCCCTTTTGGGAAAAAACTCAGCCACAGACTTCCTGAAGCCAAACCCCAGTACAGGGGGAGGGGGGTAGGCTGCGTTAGCTTTGGGTCCAGCCCAGGGCCTGGCCGGGGTGGCAGCAGCAAGTACCCGCTCCATACACACACCCTGTCATTCCACAAACATCTGAGCACAGCCTCAGGCTGCAGCAGGAACACAGAGGCTGATGCCCTCCAGGCCCCCTCACCTGGCAGGGAGGGCGCACTTTACCTGAGAGGCCTGGGAGAGATGAGAGCCAGGAGCTGTAGTGAGGTGGCGGGCAGACCAGGGCTGGGACGCCGGGAAGCCCTGCTCCAGTCACTGGGAGCCGGTGAGGGAGGGGGCGGCCAGGTGGGTGAGTGTTCAAACAGCCTCAAGACTTGAGCTGAGAAGCTGCAGAAGGAATGAAAATCTGCCTCCTTGCTGTGTGACCTTGACCCATGACTCAGCCTCTCTGAGCCTGTCTTCTCATCTGCACGACTGGGACAGTCTCTCATCTTCAGTGTCACTGGCCTGGCGCACAGTAGGGGATCAGTAACAGGTAGCCATGGAGACAGGGTGCCTAGTCACGTACAGGGAACACGAGGGCCAAGGCCTCCCCCTGCCAGCTGGCTTCAGGGAGCATCCCCAGAACCCCAGGGAAGCCCCCCGGATCCAGCTGGGGGCCTGGGTCCTCCCTCCCAGGGCCCTCTCCCCTCACCAGACCCGCCTGCCTTGCTGACTAGCCCCCAGGCAGGGTTCACATCTTCATGCATTAACTCTACGAATACATAAGAAATACTGTGAAGCTAATTCTTTTTAAAATGATAACATTTGTCTATATTAGAGCATTCCAGCCCCCAGCTTCCTGAAAGCTAAAAATATTTTAATGTCATGTTCCCATGTAAATCTTAGTTTAGAATTTAATACCCTTTTAACATACATTAAATTTTTAGCATTCTTCAAGCCCTTGACTCTTCTAAGGGCTTCGCTGCTGGGTGTTGGAGAAAAGGGCTGGGGAAGGCTGTAAATTAAGAGAGAAAGTTCTAGACTTAGGTTACCCCCAAATCTCTGTGCCCACCTCATCTTGGGAGTTACTCTGAGGAGTGTCTGAGCCAAACCCTGGAGTCCTGAGGAGGTGTCAGCAGTCTTGGTTTCCTTGCTGGAGTGGCTGTGACTTTATCAAATAAATACAGTTGTGGCTTTATTGGGGCCCCAGGAGGACTCCTCACAGCAGACCAGGTTGGGGGAGCCAGATGGCCTGGTTGCCTGGCTCAGACCTTGCTTCTGCCACTCGCCAGTAGGTGACCTTGGCAAGCTGTCAGTGCCTGTTTCCTTGCCCCAAACAGGGGCAAGGAAAATGGGGCCAAGGTCAGAGTTAGTGCACAGACTGTGTTTGAGCGAATACTTACGAAGGGGGAGGTTAGCAGCTCCGCAGAGGAGGTGACCTCCAGGATGAACTGGCTGGCCTTGCTAAGGGGTCCAGGGGGGTGACGTATGGGAGCTGGAGCAGATCATTTTGACTGACCCCTACCCCGACTCCAGCTCCTAGAGCGAGACCTCATCCCCCAGCCATAGGGATGCCCAAGGGTGTCTTTGCAAAGCACCATGATTAGCCCATGGGCGGCAGCCCCCCATTAGTTCCCTCTTGGGACGAGACCAGGGTCAGCCAGGGGAGGGGCTCCGAAAATGGCAGGAAGGGGCGTTCACAGAAGCCTTCGGGGGAAAGCGGAGTGGGGACTTCATGCCCGTGCTCACCAGGCCGAGGTCTGGGGTCTGCCTGGGGCACTTGGCCCACCTGCCTCGAACTCTGGGGTCCGGGGCTGCTCTGGCCCAGGCCCAGACCCCCTGCCATGGGTCACCAGGCAGGCTCCTTGAGTGAATCCCATGTCTCTGAGGGCCCATCTGTGAAACTGGGGCAAAAATACCAAAGCCTCCCTCTTGGGAGGACCCAGCACAGTAGGAGTCATCACCAAAACTCGATGTGTGGTGAAAGGCTCGTGGGGCCATCCCAATGATCATCCAAGCGATCATTAACCAGAATGAGACTTTACAATGTGGAGACCTGAAATCCAGTGAGATGACGGCTCTCCTTTCTAATCGCTTTCAGGGGACGATACAATGCATTGATTGACAGAGACGAGCCACAGCTTGGGCTCTGACCGGTGTCTGCAACTAAAGCAGCAGGCTTGTTAACGTAGATTTATGAAGAGCATCTCCATCCTGGCTAGAGGAAGGCCTGCTGTTGGTGTGGGATACTGGGGGGACCCAGGGACCAGGTAGGGATGCTCTTGAGCCTGCCCCAGAAGAAGCCTAAGGGATCCTTCTCCAAGGTGGCCACTAATGAGTCAGTTTCCTCATGGGGAGTGAGTGAGTTCCCTGACTCTGAAGGAATGTAAGCACTCAGCATTCAGTCAACACATGTCCACTAATGCCTACCCTGTGCCATGCCCGGCACGGGCCCTGAAGGTACAGAAATGACCTGACTCGCATCCTCTCTTTGGGATCTCATGGTCCATGGGGCCGAAACCCGTTCTCTAGTGTTTGGGTGACCAGATGTCTAGAAGGGGAGTGGAGACAGACACATCCTTCTCCTCATAGACCCCTTTGCAGCTGGGTGCTGAGAACACTCCTGGCTCTGGTGGATCCAACTGGAGGATGACAAGCTGGTGGACACCTGGGGAGGACAGGTTCCAGGGCAAGAAACCCCAGGAGGAGCTCACCAAGCGAGAGGAAGGAGCGTGGCCAGCAAGTCCAGCCCCGTCCCTGGGGAGCATTGTGAGCAGGAGGTGGTCCTCGGCCTCCCTCTGGGCTCAGGCAGCCTCACCGCACGGCCCCTGGCCGCAGCTCCTTGAGGCCTGAGAGCTCAACGTGCACAAAGACCCTTGCCAAATGGCTGATGTCATCATTACCCAATAAATCTTCCACTTACAATGGAAAGAGGGGCTCTTAGGGGCTTCTCCCCAGATCGTTGGTTCCTCCCATCCATGTTGGGAAAGGAGGCCCTTGGCTTTGGGGGAGGGTCTTATCTGTGTCCCTTCCTAGGATGCTGTGAGGGGCCCTTGGGGACGGGACAGTTGTCCTAGGCTATCTTATCACAGAGCAGCCCCCAGCTGACACTCACACCTCCCAATACGGAGACCAGACTTTCATCAATGTGTGTGTCACAATGTGAAGTGTGGACAGAACTTCAGCAGCTGCCTTGTGTCACCTTGATCACCCTCAGCTCTGCTGTCCCATTTCTGGGCCTCATTCTCTGCTCCTGGAAGGGGCATCCTCCACATGGCAAGAGGGATGTGGACAAAGGTCCAGTCTGTTCCAGGCTTTGGAACCACAGAGGAAGGACTTCTTATCCACATACCATATACGCATGCCAGGCCAGGTCTCTGACTGGCCTGGCAGCGGTCACATGTTCATCCCTGGGCCAATCCCTTTGGCTAGGGGATGGGCTGCTGTGATTGGCAGCACTGCCCCCACCCCCAGGACCACAAGGCTCAGGGGAAGGGAAGGGCCTCAGTCAGCAGAGCAGAGGAAGGGGGCGACAGGTAGAGTCCTTGGACCAACACAGCAGTTACTATGTGCCAATCACTGTGCTACATACCTTTTTAAAATTTTTCCCAAAGTCACCCAGAAGCAGAGGCCGACAGCATCCTTCCACAGTAATAAGGCCTAAAGGGTGAAGGGGATTTGCCCAGCAAGGAAGGAACTGGACCTGTTTCTGACTCCAACCCCCAGTGCCCCACCTGGTGCACCACCGTCCCCGTGTGGGCACAGAGGAGGTGCGGCCTCGCTCCAAGCACAGCGGCCCTCGGGAACGGTGGCCTGAGTGTGTGAGCATGTATGGTAGGTGACTGTGGTGTGGTGTGTATATATGGGGTGTGTGCAGTGTGTGTGTGTGGAGTGTGTGGCGTGAGTGTATGTGTGGTGTGTATGATGTGGTGTAGTGTGTGGTGTGTGTGTGTCTGGTGTGGTATGCATATGGTGTGTGCATGTGTGGTGTGTGTGTGGTCTGTGATGTGTGTGAGTGTGTGTGGTGTGTATGTGTGGTGTGTGTGGTTTGAGTGTGGTGTGTGTGTGGTGTGAGTGTGTGTGTGGTGTGAGTGTGGTGTGTATATGTGGTGTGTGTGTGTGGTGTGTGTGTGGTGTAGTGTGTGGTGTGGTGTGGTGTGCATGTGTGGTGTGTGCGTGGTCTATTTGTGATGTGTGTGAGTGTGGTGTGTATGTGTGGTGTGTGTGGTTTGAGTGTGGTGTGTTTGTATGGTGTGGTGTGTGTGTGGTGTGAGTGTGTGCTGTGTGTGTGATGTGGTGTGTGTGTGATGTGAGTGTGCTGTGTGTGTCTGGTGTGGTGTGTGGTGTGTGTGGTGTGTGTGTGGTCTGAGTATTTGTGATTGTGTGTGGTGTGTATGTGTGGTGTGTGTGGTTTGAGTGTGGTGTGTGTGTGTGGTGTGTGTCTGGTGTGGTGTGAGTGTGGTGTGTATATGTGGTGTGTGTGTCTGGTGTGGTGTGTGTGTATGTGTGTGGTGTAGTGTGTGGTGTAGTGTGTGGTGTGTGTGTCTGGTGTGGTATGCATATGGTGTGGTGTGTGTGTGTGGTGTGTGTGTGGTCTGAGTATTTGTGATGTGTGTGAGTGTGTGTGGTGTGCATGTGTGGCGTGTGTGGTTTGAGTGTGGTGTGTTTGTATGGTGTGGTGTGTGTGTGGTGTGTGTGTGTGGTGTGTGTGTGGTCTGAGTATTTGTGATGTGTGTGAGTGTGTGTGGTGTGCATGTGTGGCGTGTGTGGTTTGAGTGTGGTGTGTTTGTATGGTGTGGTGTGTGTGTGGTGTGTGTGTGTGGTGTGTGTGTGGTCTGAGTATTTGTGATGTGTGTGAGTGTGTGTGGTGTGCATGTGTGGCGTGTGTGGTTTGAGTGTGGTGTGTTTGTATGGTGTGGTGTGTGTGTGGTGTGTGTGTGTGATGTGTGTGTGGTGTGTGTGTGTGATGTGTGTGTGTGTGGTGTGAGTGTGGTGTGTATATGGTGTGTGTGTCTGGTGTGGTGTGTGTGTGGTGTGTGTGGTGTGAGTGTGGTGTGTGTGGTGTGAGTGTGGTGTGTGTGGTGTGAGTGTGGTGTGTGTGGTGTGAGTGTGGTGTGTGTGGTGTGAGTGTGGTGTGTGTGGTGTGAGTGTGGTGTGTGTGGTGTGATGTGTGTGTGGTGTGAGTGTGGTGTGTATATGGTGTGTGTGTCTGGTGTGGTGTGTGTGTGGTGTGTGTGGTGTGTGTGTGTGATGTGGTGTGTGTGGTGTGCATGTGTGGTGTGTGTGGTGTGATGTGTGTGTGGTGTGAGTGTGTGGTGTGTGTGTGGTGTGGGTCTGGTGTGGTGTGCATGTGTGGTGTGTGTGGTGTGATGTGTGTGTGGTGTGAGTGTGTGGTGTGTGTGTGGTGTGGGTCTGGTGTGGTGTGCATGTGTGGTGTGTGTGGTGTGATGTGTGTGTGGTGTGAGTGTGTGGTGTGTGTGTGGTGTGGGTCTGGTGTGGTGTGCATGTGTGGTGTGTGTGGTGTGATGTGTGTGTGGTGTGAGTGTGGTGTGTATATGGTGTGTGTGTCTGGTGTGGTGTGTGTGTGGTGTGTGTGGTGTGTGTGTGTGATGTGGTGTGTGTGGTTTGAGTGTGGTGTGTTTGGTGTGATGTGTGTGTGGTGTGAGTGTGTGGTGTGTGTGTGGTGTGGGTCTGGTGTGGTGTGCATGTGTGGTGTGTGTGTGGTCTGAGTATTTGTGATGTGTGTGTGTGGTGTGTGTGGTGTGTGTGTGTGATGTGGTGTGTGTGGTGTGCATGTGTGGTGTGTGTGTGGTCTGAGTATTTGTGATGTGTGTGTGTGGTGTGTGTGGTGTGTGTGTGTGATGTGGTGTGTGTGGTTTGAGTGTGGTGTGTTTGGTGTGATGTGTGTGTGGTGTGAGTGTGTGGTGTGTGTGGTGTGTGTGTCTGGTGTGGTGTGTATGATGTGAATGTGGTGTGTGTGTGTGGTGTATGTGTCTGGTGTGGTGTGTGTGATGTGAGTGTGGTGTGTGTGTGTGATGTGTGTGTGGTGTGTGTGTGGTGTGTGTATGTGGTGTGTGTGTCTGGTGTGGTGTGTGGTGTGTGTGTGTGATGTGTGTGTGGTGTGAGTGTGGTGTGTGAGTGTGGTGTGTGTGTGTGGTGTGTGTCTGGTGTGGTGTGCATGTGTGGTGTGTGTGTGGTCTTATTTGTGATGTGTGTGAGTGTGTGTGGTGTGTGTGTGGTGTGAGTGTGTGGTGTGTGTGATGTGTGTGTGTGTGATGTGTGTGTGGTGTGAGTGTGGTGTGTATATGTGGTGTGTGTGTCTGGTGTGGTGTGTGGTGTGTGTGTGTGATGTGTGTGTGTGTGTGGTGTGTGTGATGTGGTGTGTCTGGTGTGGTGTGTGGTGTGTGTTGTGGTGTGGTGTGGGGTGTGTGTGTTTGTGTGTGGTGTGAGTGGGGTGTGTGTGTGATGTGGTGTGTCTGGTGTGGTGTGTGGTGTGTGTGTGTGTGGTGTGTGTGTCTGGTGTGGTGTGTATGTGTGTGGTGTGTGTGGTGTGGGTGTGGTGTGTGTGTGTGATGTGGTGTGTCTGGTGTGGTGTGTGTGTGTGTGATGTGTGTGTGGTGTGAGTGTGGTGTGTGTGTGTGGTGTGTGTGTCTGGTGTGAGTGTGTGGTGTGTGTGTATGTGTGTGGTGTGAGTGTGGTGTGTGTGGTGTGTGTGTGGTGTGTGTGTGTGG
>NW_020175018.1:10518456-10528664 GCF_003031525.2 Neophocaena asiaeorientalis asiaeorientalis | reverse complement strand
GTGTGGTGTGTGTGTGTGGTGTGTGTGTCTGGTGTGAGTGTGTGGTGTGTGTGTATGTGTGTGGTGTGAGTGTGGTGTGTGTGGTGTGAGTGTGGTGTGTGTGTGTGGTGTGTGTCTGGTGTGGTGTGAGTGTGTGGTGTGTGTGTGTGTGGTGTGTGGTGAGTGTGTGGTGTGTGGTGTGTGTGTATGTGTGTGGTGTGTGTGGTGTGAGTGTGGTGTGTGTGTGTGGTGTGTGTGGTGTGTGGTGTGAGAGAGTTTCCTCCGTGAGCCGCCTGCCCGTGCCCATCCCCGCTCCCTCTGAGCAGGGCATGCGCCCTCACACACCTGTGCTCCGGGCACAGCGAGGCTGACGGCGTCGGCTCTCCGAGGCGGCCATGCGGGTCTCTAAGCAGCCCTCTCCCCACTGCTGAACAGCTGGCCACCATCTTGGCCCACATTTCCCTGTCATATCTGATTTGCAAAGTCATGTCTGTAACAGACCCACAGGAGCGTCCAGTTGGGGCTTTTTCAGGTCAAGGAGTATTTTCCACAGTCTCTGTTTCTTCAGAGGAGAAAAAGAATGTGAACAGCCCTCCTTCTCCGTTGCCAGGCTGACACTCTCAACCGTGGAATCTTCCTCCCAGCCACCCTGGGCTAAGGGCTAAGGCCTTGAGTATCACCTTGAGGTTCTGTCATTATCCCATTTTACAGATGAGGAAACTGAGGCTCACAGGAGTCCTGTCATCTCCCCAAGGTCACACAGCAGCTAAGAGCAAAGCTATAATTTGAACACAGCGCCTCTGGCCCCTCAAGCCCTCACTCACCACCATCATGTCCACAGCCTCCCTGCAGATGCCTGAGCTGAGCTCTCCCTGCTGGTCTAATTCCAGGACCTCCTCCAGGAAGCCTGCCTGAACTGTCACAGCCCTCCTTGGCGCCTTGGGCTCTTACTCACCACTGACTGGAGTCTTTGGTTTCCAGAGCATTCTGGGAGGGGCCCACCAGAGCTGGGTGACTTTGACCCCCTGAAGGCATCGACTTGGCCAACATGCTTTGACTGCATGGAGTGGAAGCCCATGGGGATGCGGGCTAAGCAAGTTCCTTTCCTGCAGGACCCCTCAGAGCCTTTAATGGGCACCGTGCACCACGCTCCATAAAGGGGTGGCATATGCAGTGTTTCCCAAACACCTTTTTTGCCAGAGCATGTGTTCACATTTCTAGAACTGGGGCAGCTAAGAACTCAGAGTGGTGATATTGTTTCAGGCAATCCAAAGGAGGCAGGATCAGGTCCTGGCTGAGAGAAAACCAGCTCTGCCACCCATTAGCTGTGTGACCTTAGGCAAGTCACTTTACCTCTCTGAGCCTCAGTTATCCCATACACTTCCATGGGGCTCATCAGGACCACTCCATCTTCGTCCAGGCTTCCATCATCACCCTCCAACCAGCAAAAGCCTCTCCCCAGGCCTCTCTGGCTCCCGTCTGTGTCTCACCCCTAGATATGAGCTCTGGGCCTGGAGGACTCAGGTTTGTCTTGCTCCCAACTCACTGTATCCCCAGCACCAGAGCAGGCCTGGCACAAAATAATGTTTGTTTAATGAGTGAATGGATGGATGAATTCCTATGTGAACACTGAATTTGGTCTGGGGCATGCATGGCTGGCGGAGCAGCCCAGGGCCACTCCCCACCCTGATCCCCCTCCCTACCCCTCTCCTACACTTGAGTCTGGTGTGAACCTAAAGGAAGTCCAAGTCTCACTCAGCAAACATTTATTCAATTTGAATAATTATATCCTGTTGGGAGTTGGCAGATGGGGAGAGATGGTTGGGAGAAACTCTTTGTCTTCTCATTAAAGAACAGCTTCCCCCTCTGTAGGACACTAGAAGCTCCAAGCCTGGGCTGTGCCCCCAGGTGCATGGGCTGCTTGACTCCGCACCACACCACTGTGGCAGGACTATAGCACTGTGCCCATTGCACAGATGAGGAGAGAGAGGCTCAGAGTGCTCAGTGACTCACCCAAGGTCACACAGCTAGGGGGAAGCAGGGCAGAAATTTCAACAAGGTTTCATC
Source organism: Neophocaena asiaeorientalis asiaeorientalis (assembly GCF_003031525.2). Classification (NCBI taxonomy): domain Eukaryota; kingdom Metazoa; phylum Chordata; class Mammalia; order Artiodactyla; family Phocoenidae; genus Neophocaena; species Neophocaena asiaeorientalis. The sequence goes on along the minus strand of NW_020175018.1, from coordinate 10,526,618 downwards.
TGACCCCAGACCCCGTAATCTTAACCCTTGTTCTTAACTAAGAGGCATGGGACACTGGGAAGACCACAGTTCTGATCTGGGTTGAAATCCTACCTCTGCCTCGCCCCCTATTTTTGCGTGACACTAGGCCAGTCATTTCACCTCTCTGAGCCTCAATTTCCTCATCTGCAAAATGGGGCTAATAATCTCTCCTCTACAGGGTCATGAGAATTAAACGAGCTAGTAGATGGGAGGGAGATTTCTGAGGTAGAGGCATATAACAGGTGTTCAAATAAACTTTTGTGGAATGAATGATTACCTTCTGCTGGTGCTGCCAACTGTCCCGGAACATGGACAGAGAGACACAGAGGCACAGAGCTTGAACAAGCATTCCCTTGGACAGACAATGAGAAAACAGGGGTGCATGGAGCCGTGTGCTTGAGGCCAGCACAGCCTAGACACATTCTCCAGCTTCAGGGGCTCTGTGTGGGCACATGACCTTGGTACATGTAGGCCAAGACGCCTGCCACACCACTCAAGATGGCTGCCTCGACACTCACGATGGCCACCACACCAGACAAGATGGCCGCCACACAGCTGCCACATCTACCCCAAAAAGCAGCATCCACTGGGTACCAAGAGCCCCACTGTGACTGGATTCAAAACAAACAAACGAAAATAATCGTTAAACTGTGACCAGACTCCAAATGGAGTGAGTCAAAACCCGGGGCAGCCTAATCTCTCCCAGGAATAAGAAGAAGCCAGTCAGCCCATCCCTGTGCCCCTGAGAATGCTGGGTAATTAGTTTTTCCCTTTTGTCTGTTTTCTTTTAGCAGAACCACCAAGAATTGGCCACAAAAATCAGTTAAAGCTTCCAAAGTGCTTCTTTCTCCAGAAATCTTTTATAAAAGGTGAAAGATTTACAGGACCTGAAGAGCAAACCAAGCAGGATAATTGTTTTCGGAATGACCCCAATATTTTCACCCCGGCGACCCCAGCTGGGCATCTTGCCCCATATTTATGATTCCTGGTCTTCTGCGTGCCACTGGGCGACCTTTCTGAGCCCCCTGTGTGAGCCCCCAGTTCCTTATCGGGCCTGTAACTCACCCTGACGTTATCTCTCAGAAGGGTCTTAATGCACTTTAATTTCCCCTCATTATTTCCCAGACTTCAAGGTTTTCTCTTTCGAGCTGCCCTTCCTGGGACAAGCATAATCTGTTTGCCATCAAGCCCAATAAATATGTTTGTGCGGGAGATGGGAACCGTTTGGGAAGAGTGGCTCAGGCCTGGGAAGCAGCCTCCAGCTCTCACTCCCTCTGGGCAGCAAGGGCTGGTCTGTGTGTCCTTGAGCCTCTGTCCTGGTGGGAGCCACTGCCTTAGTTCTAAGGCTGGGTGGCCAGTTGTAGCAAATGAAAATACAAGACACCCAGTTAAATTTGAATTTCAGATAAACATTTAATTTTTTTAGTATAAGTATGTCCCATTCAATATATGCCAAAAAATATTCATTGTTTATCTGAAATTCAAATATAACTGGGTGTCTTGTGTTTCATCTGGTATCAGCTCCTGGGGGCGGTCCCCCTCACTCCCCCAAATGCAGATTACCATATTGGAGAGTGTTCGTTTACTAGTGTTGCCATAACAAAGTACCACAGAGTGGGTGGCTTAAACAAAAGAAATTTATTTTCTCACCATTCTGGAGGCTAGAAGTGCAAGATCAAGGTATCAGCAGGGTTGGTTTCTTATAAAGTCCCTCTCCTTGGCTTGTAGATGGCCCCCTTCTCCCTGTGTTGTTACGCGGTCATCCCTCTGTGTGTGTCCCAATTTCCTGTTCTTAAACAGCCATGTTGGATCAGGGCCCACCCTAATGACCTCATTTTAACTTAATTACCTCTTTGCCGACCCTACCTGCAAATACAGTCACATTCTAAGGTACAGGGGTTGGGACTCCAACGTATGAATTTCATGGGGATACATTTCAGCCCATAATAAAAGGTGTTTAACCACCTCCCACCAGAAAGCCCCAGAGTCTGGGGCTTAATCCAGAGCAGGCCTCGGAAGACAAGAACCTTGCCTGTCTGGCCGCCATAAGGTTCTGTAGCACCTGCCAGTGCCTGGCTCAGAGAAGGCCCACAATAATGCAGTCAGGGTCCTGTCAGATTCACCCACACTCTCTCTCGACCATCCTGGCGATGCTGAGGGTTCCCCTGAGGACCCTGCAAGGCAGGTACAATCAGTCAAGGGGTGCAGAGCAGGAATGAGGCCCAGGAGCACAAGGCAATTTGAAATTGTCCAAACTGTCCAATCCTAAATTTGCTCAGACCTGCCTACCCTGCTGTTTTGATATTGTATCACAGCCATGTAAGATACTACCTTTGCGGGAATTTTGCGGGGAAGGGTACCCCAGACTCTCCATACTATTTTCCCAACTTCCTATGTCTATAATTAACTTCAAAATAAGAAAAATTTGAGAAAAATATAAAACAAGAAATGTGTTGAAGAAATCAGAACCAAATCTTTATTTACATGAAGTTTATTCAACCCCAGTGAGAATACAAAATACCCTGGTGCCCCAGGTTGAACTATGAAAGATACAGTAGATAAGATTTATAAACTCAAAGAACTTTGTGTGAGAAAGTTATTAATACATAATAAGTTTAACTGATACAAAAAAGGCAATGATGGGGACTTCCCTGGTGGCGCAGTGGTTAAGAATCTGCCTGCTAAGGCAGGGGACACAGGTTCGAGCCCTGGTCCGGGAAGATCCCACATGCCGTGGAGCAACAAAGCCCGTGCGCCACAACTACTGAGCCTGCACTGTAAAGCCTGTGAGCCACAACTATTGAGCCCACGCACCACAACTACTAAAGCCTTTTTTTCCCGCAATGAAGAGCCCGGGAGCCACAACTACTGAGCCTGTGTGCCACAACTACTGAAGCCCGCACGCCGAGAGCCCGTGTTCCGCAAAAGAAGCCACTGCAATGAGAAGCCTGCGCACCAGAACGAAGAATAGCCCCCACTCGCCGCAGCTAGAGAAAGCCCACATGCAGCAATGAAAACCAACGCAGCCAAAAATTAATTAATTAAAATAAAATAAAATACATTATTTTTTAAAAGGCAATGATGTAAAAAGGCAAGATGAAAGGAATAACGGAAAAAATCATAAATATTGGATAATTAGTGGAAACATAATAAATAAATAATTTAATAAATAAGTAATGAATAATTGGATAAAGTAATTACCTAGTATCTTAATGCTGGCTGATTTTCTCTCCTAACCCCAAGATTGATGGATTTTCATTACCTTTATCCAATCATGTCCCTCTTTGATGTGAAGACTTGTTTTTACTTATTTTTAGAATACTCTGTCAGCTTCTAATATTTCTAAGTATTATTAAATTAATATCTTGGCTTCTGTAATTGATAATCCACATGAAATAAAAACCAAGTGGAAAAAAAGAATGGAACTATGCCTGAGTCAGAGAAGATGGTACAAGAGCAGGAAAGTTCAATCAGGTGACGCAGTGAGACAAAGGCTAACTACTGGAGGAGAGGCTGTCACTCCAGGGGGGCAGGACCTGTCTGTCTGTCTGTCTCCTCACCCCTGATTCTCGGAGTCTGGCACAGGGAAGGCTCACAATATTTGCGGAGTGACTGACTGACTGACTGAATGAATGAATGGAAGATGCCTCAGTTGGAGTTCTGCCCATGGCCTCCCTGGCTGCCGAGCCTCCCTGGGTTGGGCCCCTGAGGCCTGATCCCCAGAGGTGAAGTGTAGCCGCTCCAGCCCTGCCGAGGCCCTGCCTGTGCCCTGCCTGTGCCCTGCAGCCAGGGACAGCCACTCCCTGTCCTGGCACCTGAGTACCCACCTCTCTGGGTACCCGGCACTGCCCACCTGCAGCAGCGGGAGGGTGCCCAGGAAGGCGGAGCCCACGCTTCCTCAGGAGGCCCGGCCCAGCTGTTTGGGGAGGCCTCAGGCCTGTAAAGACGTGGTGCTTCTGCGAGAGTCTCCTGATACAATAAAAGATTATCAGCTAAATAAAACAAGGAGTGACTGGGGCCACTATGCCCGCTGGATTGAAATCGTGTGAGCAAAGTGGTTTTCTCTGAGAGATTTATTTCCTGCGCTGGCTTCAGGCAGCCAGCCCAGCCGGAGAGAATGGGGTTGGTCTCCCTCCATTTGTGGGGCGGCGGAGAGGGGGGCACGGGTTTTTATTTAATCTTCCAGTGAGCTGGAACAGTGAAGACTGAGCGAATGGACATTAATTCTGAAACAAATTATTAAAGTGCGATCTGGGATTCCGGGAAAGCCATCTACCCCCTGCCTGTCTGCCACTTCCCCTCACCCAGGCCATAAAATCCCTCCCTTCCGCTCGAAACCCAACACCAGGCCGACAGGATTCCACGTTCGGGCTGAGAAGAAAGGCCTGGAACTGACCTGAGCCCAGGGCCAGTGGGGCATGGGCCTGGCTGGACTGCCCATGCCCTTGGGCCGATGCCATCGGCCTGCCTGGGCCTTGGCCCCCCCCAAGGGACTCCCACGTTTCTTGTTCCCTCGTTACCTGTATTTGTGATCAAGGATGCCCCAGGCAAAGACGGCCACCACCTTGCTCCCTCACTCTCAACCTCCTTCCACCTCCACCAGCCTGGGCCTCCCAGGACCGCTTCCTCACCCCCAGCCCAGCCCAGGGCAGCACGGACCTGGCTGCCCTCCTAAACTGCCTGGCATCCCACACCCCGCTGCTGGGCCCTGCCCAGGCTCTGCTCATCTGAGGGGAAAGAGATCTGGAATTCAAGTAGGGAGCCAGAAAGCAAGGTGTGGGGGGTCGTGGGGCCTCTGGCTGGGCCCTGGAGACACAGAAAAACGTCAGACCCAGCACCTGTGGTGGCCAGTGTGGGAGAAGGGAGACAGTCATTGGTGAGGAACTGCTGCACACCAGGCACGGGGCGGCATACGAAGGGACGCATCAGGGCAGCTGGGTGCTGGGGTGAGCTCAGAAGGGCTTCCAGAGACAAGACCCCTGAGCTGAGCATGGAAGGATGAGGAGGGGTACACCAGGACATTCTGAGTGGAGGAAACAAAACTTGCAAAGGTCTGGAGGTAGAACATCTACTGCTACATCCAAGATCTATTACAATAATAATAATAATGAGTTAAAATGTATTGAGCACTTCCTGTCTGTGGTGTCATGTACCTCACACATGTTCTTGGATTTGAATCTTTCCAACAACCCCATACGGAGGTAGGAATTACCATTATTCCCATTTTACAGATGAGGAGACTGAGGCTCAGAGAGGCAGTTGCCCAACACAGAGCCAGTATGTGGGAGGATTTGAACCTCGGTCTCTCTGACTCCAGAGACAATGCCCTTCCACACCCTGCTTACCCTGGACCCGATCCCGGCTTCCCCTGATGGCCTAGGCTGGGGGGACCAGCTGGCTTTGAATCCACATCTGCATCAGGGGGCCCAGAGAGTGGGCAAACCCACCTGGCCCGGCCCTCCCTCTTTCCTCAGTCCCTTCCTGTTCCTCTAACAATGGGGCCTGTGTCCCTTGGTGACAGGGGTTGGATGGGGTTGAGAGACCCCAGACAGTTGAGTTCTCCTGGCAAAGCAGCCTGTCAGGGCCATGTCCACAGACCCACCTGCCCAGGACTCACATTCTTTAATGATGAGAAACATCTTGAGGCCCACGTAGCCACATACCATAGCCCACCTGTCCAAGGTAGACAGGCCGCTCTGGGCTCCCGATTCCCAGCGTCTGGCGTGGATCAGGGCCAAAGGTTCACAGGGCTCCCATCAGGCCAGCCCGGGGGCCCCCACCTGCTCCTCCTCGCAGCAGCCGTGCCTCCATCCACTTGGCTGTACAAGCCAGAAACCTTGAAGGGCCCTCGCACTTCCTGTCCATCACCCCACAACTGATCCCTCAGCAAGTGCCGTCACCCCAACGCAAAACACATCCCCAGTCTGCCCACTTCTCCCTGCTCTACCACCTCCTCCCTGGGCCCAGCACCGCATCTCTCACCCCTCTGTGACTCCCAAATACCACCCCCCAACCCAGCCACATCTGATGGTTGTCAGCAACAGGATCAGACAGAAACCTGGTGTGTGGTAAACAGAACATTCTCTTGTTCTCTGATGATGAAAAAAGAGTACATTTTCCATCAACCTAGACAACAAAAACAATGAAAAACCAAGCATTTGGTAAGGACCTCGTTAACAATGACCCTTTAACCGTGTCACCTCTCTCCAGCTAGTGTCTGTGCACCTCTCTGCCCAAGCTGGTTTGCTCAGGTCAAATTCTGCCTCACTCAGGACTCAGCTGTCCTCCTCTCTTTGCCCAGGATAGAATGGGGAGTCCTTCTTAATCGCCGCAATTATTGGAAAATGCTGTCTCTTTATCCTCTAGATCCCTCTCAGGGCTCTCAGCCCCCGGGACCAGGTGTGCCCCTTCCCTTCCCCAGCAGGTCAGAGCTCCTAGGAGGACAGCTGGACACACAAGCAGCCCCAGTGGGTGATGACAGCCCCCCCGCAAAGACTCCGGTCCTTCCACACTTGTGGGAACAAAGCCTTGAGGGATGAGAGAAGAGGGGCAGCTAGCCTTGGGTGGAGACATTGGCCAGCCAGAGATTCCTAGAGAGCTGGGTTAAGAGGCTGGGAGGACCTCCTTGGACAGGCACTGATGATAACAAGAGAATCATGCCTTGCACTGGTCTGGTGCCCACACCTCCCAGCTGAGGTAGGTGCTTATTATCCCGCAGACTGGGAAACTGAGATGCAGAGAGGGTGGGACCTGCCTATGGGCACACAGCTAGCAGAGTCCTGATTCCAACACCAAAGGCTGGGCCCCTCACCACTGTGCTCCAGGCCTGGCATTCAGGGGTTGGGAGAACCGAGAACATACGGCTCTGGCGCAGCAACAGGGAAGTTGAGGGGCAGGCAGGGCCCTGAGGTGGATAAGGGACTCAGGACTTGGTCCAAAGGGCAACAGGGATTCACGTTTGGGTTTAAGGGCTGCCTGGCTGTCCTGTGTCGAGTGAATAAGAGAGAAAGAGACTGAGGCTGTGAGGGCAGAAGGAGGCAACCAGAGGCCAGGGAGAGAGAGAGAAGGGGTGAGGAGGGAGAAATGAGCAGGAGACCTCACGGATGCGACCAACATAGTCACTGGCGGGCTTGGTGACCTGAGCTGGCAGGGGCTCTGGGTGTCTGAGGCTCAGAGCCCACCTGCAGCTGCCGTGGCATCTCCCCTCACCTGGGTCCAGCCCAGCAGTTGTTCTGCCTCCCCGTCTCTCCTGCTGGATCCTCCCCGGGTCCTCGTCCCCTTGTCCCGAGGGAAACTGCTGCCCCCCACCCTTGATCTGGGAAAGGCAGGAATGGGGTTTCCCGGCCTCCTCCGCTGCCCTCCCTCACTCCTGCAGCCCCTCACTGCGGCCACACTGACCCAGGCCCCAGCCCCCCACCCCTTCGGAACACTGCTCACCAATCACCTGCCTCTCACTGGATGCTCCTGGGCCAGTCATTCCTGCCCCTCCAGCCGGGCTGCCATTACCAGGACTCAGTCCTTGCAGCTGCTTGGAGAGGGGAACTATGTATCCCTTTCTAAACACAGGAAACTGAGGCTCAGAGAGGGGCAGTGACATGTCCAGAGTCACTCAGGGAGAAGCTGCAGAGATGGGGCCCCCGAGGTCTGTCTGACTCCCAACCTTGGCTCTTGCAACTGCCCAACACGGCTCACACTGGGCATGGCATCAATGAACCAACCTCCACACAAAGAAGCACTGTCTGTATTTCTGAACTACTCAAGCCTTTCCCAACAGCAGAACAACAAAAACACAAACCATCTAAAGTCAATAAGGGGTTTATGGCTCAAAAGCCATGGAAAGCATAGGTAGTGAGAGTTCCTACAGCCCAACCAGCAGGAAAGCCTCTGACCAGGAGGGGGGTCAAACGCCCAATCCTGAACCAGTCACAGCACCAAGAAGGGGAACTCTGATTGGCTGGCCTGGACGGTGCTTTCTTCCGTGTACTCGGTAGTGGGAGCTCGGTTTGCTACCACAAGGGAAGGGGGAAATACTGTGGGACCTCTCAAAATCAAGTTACTACAAAGCCTGTTTTACAAACTGCTCAGAGAGGTTAAGCAACCCTCCAGATCACACAGCATTCCCTTTCTCTTGCTCCCTTGCT
>NW_020175018.1:10516939-10518437 GCF_003031525.2 Neophocaena asiaeorientalis asiaeorientalis | reverse complement strand
GGGGGGTGGGGGTGCACTGGGTGGGGGCGTAGGGGGGGAGATTCTCCTGGCCCCTGTGGGAGAAAGTCCAAATTTCCTTTTTTCTGGCATTGAGGCCCTCCGAGCCCTGGCTCCTGCGAGTCGACCCCACTTCCCACTTCCTCCTCTGACCACATCCCTCCTAGATGTGCAGCCACCAACCATACGATACATCCTACCTGCTCTGCTGGACTGGACTTACCTGACCTGGGTGGGGCCTCAGTCCTCTCAAAACCCTCTCTCCAGGCTTCCCTGGTGGCTCAGTGGCTGAGAATCTGCCTGCTAATGCAGGGGATGTGGGTTCGAGCCCGGGTCCTGGGAAGATCCCACATGCCTCGGAGCAACAAAGCCAGTGCGCCACAACTACTGAGCCTATGAGCCACAACTACTGAGCCCGCACCACAACTGCTGAAGCCCCTGCACCTAGGGCCCGCGCTCCACAACAAAGACCAGCCACCACAATGAGAAGCCCGTACACCGCAACGAAGAGTAGCCCCCGCTCACCACAACTAGAGAAAGCCCTTGAGGAGCAACGGAGACGCAACACAGCCACAAATTAAAAAAAAATAAAAAACAAAAAACCCCCTAAAACCCTCTCTGCCAGGGCAGAGTCTGGCTCAGGGCAACTGCTTCTGGTAGGGTTCTGTGTGGATTCTGGAATGAACTGGAAAGGACCTACAAGTCCTGGGGCTCAAAAACCTCCAGACACAGACAGCTCACCACCTCCAAGGCCCTTCTCTTCTGTTGCTGGTTTGGGGCAAATCAATCCTATTCCCAACCCTCAAGTCCGCTGCCCCAGGGCATCTCTGTGGTGAGGCTTCTTTCTCCCTTGGGGCCTGGAGTCAGGGAAGCCCCAGAGATCAAAAGGTTTCTTTGCCCAAGAGGTTACTCTGACAAAGACACACACACACACACACACACACACACAGACGTGTGTGTTACACTGACCTTGCTTTTCTACACCCTCCCTCCATTTCCTTCCATTTCCTTCCAGCAGGGATCCTGACCAACTCCGGAAAGAGGCCAGAGAACCCGGAGGTGGGAAGTTGAGGGGGAAGAAGAGAACGCCCCTCTTCCTCTGCCTGCCCTTGTCACCGTCCCCAGCAGCTCCCGGCCTGGGACCCCCCTGAGGGCCGGGAACAATGGAAGCCCAGCAGGACCCCGCGCACTCGCACCCGGCCCGCCACACGCAGGTCTCCCCACGGACACACCAGCCGGACACATCCCTGCTCCCGCCCGCGGCCACTGTCTCACGCGGTGGATCCGCACGGGCTGACACACACAGCCCCCGGACCCCGCGCACACCCGCTGCCGCGCGGAGCCGGACACACGCGGCGGGAAGGCCCTGCGAGGTGGCCGGTGTATGGGGAGGAGGCGGGTCCGGCCGCTCGAGGGTCGGCGGTGGGATGCCCGGACGTCCGCCTGGGCCTTGGCCTCCTTCGGCCGGGGTGCGACCCCAACGCCCCAAACACCCACCGGG
>NW_020175018.1:10502044-10516869 GCF_003031525.2 Neophocaena asiaeorientalis asiaeorientalis | reverse complement strand
GCTGCTTTTTCATTCGACAGAGCGGGAGACTGAGGCCCGGCCCACAGCCTGGAAGTGGGGAAATCTGGACGGGACCTTGACTCTGGGGCATGTGAATGGGGACCCCCGAACCTGGCCGGCCACCTCCTGGGCCATTGACCATACTGGTCTCCTCCGGGTACCACCTGCCTCATCCCGGAAGCTCTGCCCGCCCCCAAGCCTCCTCTGAGCCACCCACACACACCCTGCCCATCTGTCCTCAGGAACTGCCCCCACCCATTTAACATGTCCTGGAGTCTTCAAGAAAAAAGTCACCAGGAAAAAGAGCCCCTTGGAGCCCCAGCCTGACTGGCTACCTTGGGGCCAGGAAAACAAGACCCACGCAGGCCCCTTAGCTCTGGCCTGGTCTCTGTGAGTCAGTCTGGTTGTCTGTCTAGACTGAGATCCTTCAGGCACCCCCTGCCACCCCCTACTGTGCCAGCGAAGACATGGCACCCAAAGTTCTTTGCACCCATGACAATAGTGAACACCTTTGGGGCACGTGCTCTGGGCCAGGCCCTGTGCATCTCTCCTGCGATCCTCATGGCAAATCCACCCTGTGAGGTGGTATTATTATTATTCCGTTCTACAGATGAAACCGGGGCTCATCGAGGTCGGGAGGCTTGGCAGAGCTGCGATTGCAGCCCTAATTTGAGACTCACTTCAGAGCTCTGCCAGCCCAGTCTACAGTCACCACGTGGAGCCCAGGCTGAGCTGGGCATCAGCACTGGCCTTTCGATGTGACCCACCCCGACATGGGGAGTGACCACCCCCACACATACATCACGAGAGTCACAAATCACATTGGTCACATGGTGTAAGACTCCAGCCCCAGCCTGGCCCTCAGAGTCCCCAAGTGTCAGATGCCCCCAGGCTGACCTTCCCTTTTTACAGATGGGCAAACTGAGTCCACAGAGACACAGGTTCTTGCTCAGAATCACACAGAACAGCTGTGGTCTAGGCTGCTCAATACCCCAGACAAGGAAAGAGTCCAGGTCCCAGGATCTGACCCATCTGTGCTTCAGGGCTGTGCTCCCCACTCTGTAGGGTCAACAGTTCAGCTGGAGCTCTCAGTCTGGGGGGGAGGAATGAAGTGGAGGAGACAGACACTGACAAATCCAGAGATCAGAGCTGAGGTGAGGGCTTGGCTGGGGCTTGGGGAAGCCCAAAGGAGAGACTGGACATGGGAGGGATGAGTCAAGGAAGGATTCCCAAGGAAGTGACATCAAGTGGGCTTTAAAGTATGCACAGGAGTTTGCCAGTGGAAAAAATGCAAGCAGGGATATTTCAGGGGAAGACATGGGGCTTAGAGGCCTGAGGGAACTTGGCTAGTTCCCATGTACACCTTGGTAGTTCAGAGTATGGGATTGGGCACTGGATAGGCCTGGGTTGGCGTCCCAGCCCTGCTGTGTGACCTCTGGCAGGTAACTTTTAATCTTTCTGAGCCTCCATTTCCTAGGCTATAAAATGAGAGTAATGATGATCTCCTCAGTCATGGGGCAATTGAAGTGTTAACAAGGGGTGGGATGCCAGGATGGGACCAAAGGTACCTGATAGAGCGACCAGAGACCATGGTAGGGAGCAGCTGGGGACAGGAGAAAAGAATGATGTGGCTGGAGAGGTCATCAGAGGGCAGACAGGCTGTGAGGGACTTTGAATGTCAAGCTAAGGAACTTGGCTTCATTCTGAGGGCAGTGGGGCGACATGGAAGGGCTTTGAGTCAAGGAGTTACAAATATGTGGGAATTCCCTGGCAGTCCAGTGGTTATGTCTTGGCACTTTCGCTGCTGGGGCCAGGTTCGATCCCTGATCGGGGAACTAAGATCCAGAAAGCCGTGCAGAGCAGCCAAAAGAAAAAGGTGCGGGGGAGTTACAAATGTGATTTGTGTTTTAGAAGGTGCCCACCGGCCAGGCGCTAGGGTGTCCTTGAGGAAGGACGGGGACGAGGCTCCTGAGAGCTAAGCCCAGCTGTGTCCTTGCCCCTGGACCCCCTTAGTCCCCATGGCTTCTCCTCGCCGTGGGCTCTGTGAGAAGCCCTGAGAAGCTGCCCTGCTCTGATTCCAACGCTGGGCCAGGGCTGAGGAGGGGCCCGGCCTGCAGCACCTACTCTCATTGCCCCGTGGCCCCAGACACCCCCGCCCAATCACTGCATCGCCTGTGACCAGGCCTCTGCTTTCCTTGTAGCTGCCCTTCCCCTCACCACACACACACATAGATACACTCCACAGTACCCGTTACAGGGAAAGGATGGGCAGCACCGCCATAATTTCTGTTTCCTTCTAAATAGATGGTCCCAGACCTGCTCCCACAAAACCAATTAAAGCACCTGCCCGGGACGGGGCTTTGTCAGCAAATTATTTTCAGGTTCCGAGGCCTGGGAATAAATCTCAGAAGGATGAAGTGAGTGGAATGAGTAGGGAAGCTAGAGATGGGGGGTTCTCGGCAGGCAGGGGAGGAGGGTCACTTTGGGTCCGGGCAGCTGCAGGTAAGGTTTCACTTCTGCCCCCAGGCCCCTAGCCCAGACTCCAGCACCGGCTCCCTTTTCAGTTCCACCAGTGAATCGGTCTCCAAGGAGTCGGACATCCTGGCTCCATGTGGGGAATTCCCCCAGGAAGTTGCCTGGAAACTACTTCCAGGACCACGGGAGGGGGCGGGGGAGGTATCTTCATGTCCTTGTCCCCATCGCCAGCCTGTCCCACGTCCCTTGGCTGCCTCCCCACCAGAAGTGGTGCCACAGCCTCGGTGGGGAGTCAGGAGATCTGGGCCCCCAACTCACTGTGACACCTCAGGCAAGTCCTTCCCTGCTCTGGGCCTCAGTGTTTCTATCTGCAAAATGGGAGTGGATGGAAGTGGATCCAGCTTTTTAGGTGCCCATGAAACTCCATAGGGCCCCCTAGCTCAGGCCCAGGCTGGCCTTCTGGGATGCCCATGGACTCTCTCCTGGGGCAGGCAAGGGCTAGGGGGCAGGTGGAGTCCCATCCAATGCAGCCATCACTGTAGCCGGCAGCTCTCAGCCTGGCAGAGGGGAGGGAGGGGCTGAGGGAGCCCCAGGTGGAGAAGTGGGCAATGACTCCTACACTGAGGGTAGAGGCTTCCCAGGGAGGGATTACTGGAGCTGGGTTTTGAAAGATGAGTGGGAGTTCCCTGGACTGAAGTGTCATTCTCCCAAAGTAGAAATGATTCTGGTTCACATGGCATCTCTGTGAGAATTAGGAAAGGCACCTTTACTTCCACTTTATGCCCATCTTTCAGAAAATTGTCCTAACTTCAGAAAATCTGCCATGTCTATGATATGTGCCCCTGGGGTCGTGAGTGCCCATAGGGTCATTCTGTGTACAACCCTGATAACTGTACTGCAGCTCTAGGAGAATCAAGCCAAAAGGGGCAAGGAGCTGCCCATCCCACCAGCCTTGAGAAAGGCTTAAGCAAGACAAGGGGGCCTCCTGCCAGCAGAGGGGTGCAAGGGGACTGCCCCCAGGGGTGACATCAGATGTGCCCCATCCCCAAACGTTTTACATTCAGAACTTTCAAAGGTACCAAAGGCTCTCCCATTGGACCACAACCCTAAAGGAGTGACTGATGTCACCATGAATCCTCACCTAATCCTGCAACGGGGTCCAGTGGAAGAAACTGACACAGCTGGAGACTGTATCACAGTCTCTGTACACTGTATCACTGTATGACAGCTGGAGACTGTGCCCACACTTGGAGTCAGCCCAGCCTGGGTTCGAATCCCTGCTTGTCCACTCACAACGTGTGAGCTTTGACGTGAGGCAATCCACTCTCCCCATAGGTTCCTGGTAACAGTGGGACAGTCAGTCAACATCCAGCACTTAGCAGTACACCTTGCGTACGGTGAGAGCTCAATAAATGTGGCCATTCTTACTGTTACTATAGCAACTCTCCCCTCTAGACTGCCAGGTCCCTCTGCTCTGGGCTGCATCCCCATCGTTTCACCAACACCCACCTTGGCCCAGCCGATAGTAAGGACTTGTTACGTGGCTGAGCCCAGGAGGTGGGTATCATCATCACTGCCCTGTCACCTGAGGAGACAGAGCCTCAGAGAAGTTAAGCAACATACTCAGAGTTACACAGCTCCTGCATGGCAGGACAGGACTTGCAACCAGGTCCCTCTGATGCCAAAATGCAGGCTCAAGCTAATTCCCTAGGTGCCCAAAGGGGGAATCTGTGTTGGATGCACAAAAGGGGTCAGACCTGAAAGAAGGAGCCGCCAGGTGCCAGAGCTAGAATGTCACCAGGGAGTCAGGAGCAGCCTCCCAACTGCCCCAGACTGGAAGCCATTCAGTAAGGGCTGCAGAGTCCCTGTGTCAGCACCCAGCAGCACTTCCCTCTGCAGCTCCGTGGCAGGGAGGGTGCCCACCCCTCACCCCAGCGCCTGGCCTGGGGCATCTGGGAGGCCCTGGACTCTGGGCCTCTACTTCCCTAGGACACAAGGGACCCACTCAGGCCACAGATTGCTGGCAATAATAACAAAACAGTAACAAAATAATAACCGTAGATGGTGCCCATCCTCCAGGCCTCTGAATTAGCTGAAGGATCCCTGGCAATACCCCTGAGGTAGGGACCAAGATTATCCCACTTTACAGGTAAAAAAACTGAGGCCAGAGAGGAGAAGTCACTTGTCCAGGATGATTCCACTAACGGGGGGGGGCACAGTTTGCCTGGCTCCTACGTCAGTGCCTGCCTGGGAGGGGCTGTTTCCCATGATCTCTCGAGAGCATTTTTCCTTTGGTAGTTACACATTTCATTTCATATGTGTCAGGAAAAAATAGAACCAGCCCTTCAAGCTGAAACCATTCATGGATATTAAAAATGAACATATTTTTTGAAGCAAGAAAAATCCTAAGTCAGTGAGAACGGGTGGAACTGGTCCTGGAACTGGAGGCACAGAGGTGGGTCAGTGCTGAGACCCAGAGTCCATGTCCCTCTTCTGCACCTGCACTCCTGACTGAGGCCCCAGAGTGACGACACAGGCATGAGACCTGAACAGGCTTATCGGGGGTGACTCCATGCCAGGCTACAGGCAGGCACTATGACCACCGTGCAGTCACAAAACCATCGCTGCCTGAGGTGTGTTCATGCCAGCTCTGTGGGAAACTGACCTTTGAACTTGAGTTCTCTTTCGTGATGGAGGAGAGAACTGGGCTCAGAGAGGCTCATGCCCAGGGGCTCTGGCTACTAAGTTGAGGCCTGGGATTCCAGGGCCCGCCCCTGTGCTCTCCCAGGGCTGAGAGAGGCTGGACTTGCCTGAGAGCGTTTCCCAGACCTGCAGGGCCACCCCAGATGCTCTGTATCAGTACTGCACTTACCCAGGATTTGTTTCTTGTTGTTTGTCTTTAATAACTTTTCTTTCTAACTACAGAGGTGACTATACACAGCATTCTGGTACGATATAGTAATAAGAGTTCAAAGAGCTTCTGAGTGTCGTGGCAAAGCTGTGTGACTTTGGGACACGTTACTTAGCGTCTCTGAGCAGCGGCTTCCCCATTTGCAAAGTGGGGATCCTAATATCTCCCTCAGAGGGGCATTTCGAGAGTAAAATTAGATAGTATATGTGATTCAGTCAGCATTAGACCGGGAAAACAGTATTTCAACAGGGGGAATTTGATCTAGGGAATTAACTACACAGGTGACATAAGAGCTGAGAAGCCAAACGGGATGAGGCAGAGACCCAGAGATTATTGAAGTAGGTAGCCACTTGCCCCCCTGTGTGGGGAGCACAATAGGAGGAGATGAGATTCACAGGGGCCACACGGTGGAAGCTGGAACCAAGGAGGGCCCATGGTGGGGAAGACGGGAGCTGCAGAGGAAGCACGGTCCCTACCAGAGGCTGCCCAGGGCACAGCAACAGGGGGAAAAGATACCCTGGCTTCTCCCTTCTCCTGCTCTCCTGTCTCCCCCAGTGCCTCCCATTGGCCATTTGAGCGGCCTGGGCAGAGTGGGAGTAACCAGGCATGGTTCTGAGGGCGTTTGCACAGGCCCAGGGACACACAGCACCAGGTGCCCAGCCCAGTCAGTAAATGGCTGTGATTTCTATTCCTTTCCTTCATATTATTAAAAAAAATACATGCTTACTATATGAGGACTATTTTGGTTGTAACCAAAACCCATTCAAGCCAGACTGACAAAAAAAGAGTTTAACAGAACACTACAGTGGAGTCTCCTGAAATCTAAGGACAGGACCAATGGGCCTGGAAAGGTTGCTGGGTCTCCCCCAGGGCTCTCCGGCTCTCTCCGTGAGGGCTGCTCCATACTCTTGGCGGCACACAGGCTCCTCAGCCCACCCGGCAGAAGGCTGCTGTTGACAGCTCCCAGATTCAGACTGAATCGGGGATTCCTTCGTCCCTTTTCCAAATTCCTGGGGAGGACATTCTGATTGGCCTAGTTTGAGTACCAGGGTCTGTCCTGATCCAATTAGCTATGGCCAAGGGGGTGGAGTCATACGGCTGCCAGCCGCCCCGCCCCACGTGGGAGGGGAGCGCAGAGCCTACCCCAAACGTGTGTAGAAATTACAGAAAGTCTTAAAATGCACTTTATTGTTTTCTCTTCAGATTCTTCTATTTCCGTTGTCCCTACTGTTAAGTTTAACATGAATAATGCTGGAGCCCTACCCCGATATTTCCTGTGGATGAATTCCTGGGGGTGGCTCAGCTAATACTAAGAGGGCCGTTTGCTGCCCGCCCTAGCACAAATGCTCAGGAGCTGGTGGGATGTTCTTAAATGATTGTTCTTTACGAGGGAAGCCTGAATTGAGGGTTTCAGAAGCCCCACTGCGGGCCATCCCCTCTGTGGTTTTATTTTGCTTTTTTGCATATTTGTTTAATTAATTATTATTCGATTACCTGATTAATTATTATTCCAGACTCCAGTAATCCATAATGCAAAATCATACAGACAAATGCTGGGCTTAATTAAATGGACCTTTTACCTCAATTGGGAGAAAAAGAGGAAAGCTGAAAGAATTGCACAATGAACACTTGTATACCCTCCATCTAGATTCAACACCGATTCATATTCTGCCCTTTATCTCTTTGTCTCTCTCTCTGGGTCTCTCTCTATCTCTGTCTCTTTGTCTCTCACTCTCTCTCTCTTTTTCTCTCTCTCTCTCTTTCTCTCTATACATATATAAAATATATATACATATATTATATATAATACATATTAAAATATATAACATTTATATATACATATATAATATTTTTTCCTGGGCCATTTGGAAGTGAGTGGCAGATATCATGACCCTTCACCCACAAACTTCTTCTCGTCTCCTAAGAATAAGGACATTCTTCTACATAACTACAATGCCATTATTATCCTAAGAAAATTAACAATGATTCCATAGTTCCATTAAACATTTCAGAGGAATGAATTCAAATTTCAGGGAGACTAATTGCCATTGATGAGCAATTTCAAGGAATAAATAATATATATAAAAGTACCCAGCACAGTGCCTGGCACACAGTAGGAACCTAGTAAATGTCAGCTTTTCGCCCATCACCACCACCAATTTCCATCACCACCACTTTTAAAACCACTAAGTAACTGCAACTGTCATGGCTCGATGTGATGCCACATCAGAGCTGCACGGTCAGACCACCAGTGCCCCAGATGGGGCTCCCCCAACTCTTCCCTGCAGCCACAAGAAGGCAAGAGGAAAATTGCTGGAAACAAAAGACAGAGTCACGGGGCGCTGAACTTGGCCTCACCAGCCTCCGAGTAACGGCGCCAGGGAGGGGATCGGTGCCAGCCAGTGACGCTCAGCCACTACGTGGCAGGCAGAGCTGGGCTCCTGGCCGGGGTCCCTCCATTTACCAGGGCAAGAGCGGGTTTTGTTTTTTTTTTAATTGTTTTCAAAACAGATTTCATGTGGTCCCAAAATGAGACCATGATTGTAAATTAAAGTGTAATTAGCCTTTACGCTTTTATATTCATTAACTTCTCTGTTAATGATGCTAGGCTGGAGCAGAAACCCTGCATTATGAAACCACATCCAGGAAATAAAATAGTGATTTAGATAATGGCCACAATGTATTGCTACTTACACATAATTAAACAAATGCTCCATTTAAACTTGGAAACATGACTGAATGTTGATTAACCCTCGCCCAGCAATTCTGCTCGGAACTGGGAAAGGGGAGGCACCGTGAGCTCGTCTGCAGCAAAGTGTCTGGACCAGTCCCGTCTGCCTGCCACGTTGCCAGCCATGCCCACCAGCCACACCTGTGCAGCGTGAGTACAGGTCTCATGCCAGGAAGTGTGGTCATGGATGGCGGTGACCAGGCAAGTTATCCTGGGACCACTTAAGAAACCACCACCCTAAGTGAAACAAGCCAGACATAAAAAGATAACTATTGTATGATTCCACTTATATGAGGGACCTAGAGGAGTCAAATTCACAGAAACAGAAAGGAGAATGGTGGCCACCAGGGGCCAGGGTACAGCGTTTCAGCTTGGGATGATGAAAGAGTTCTGGAGATGGATGGTGGTGATGGTTGTACCACAATGTGCATATACTTGATGCCACTTTAAAATGGTTAAATAGTAAATTTCATGTATATTTTACCACAATTTTTTTTTTTTTTTCGGTACGCGGGCCTCTCACTGCTGTGGCCTCTCCCGTTGCTGAGCACAGGCTCCGGACGCGCGGGCTCAGCGTCCATGGCTCACGGGCCCAGCCGCTCCGCGGCATGTGGGATCCTCCCGGACCGGGGCACGAACCCTTGTCCCCTGCATCGGCAACTGCGCCACCAGGGAAGCCCCACAATTTTTAAAGTTTATTTAAAGCATTGAAAAAAGGAAAAAGTCACCACACCCCAGCTCCACTAACAGCGAGTACAAAAAGTCTGAAGTTCACCTGCTCAGAGATCCGCTCACTGGGTCCAGCACTGGATCTGATGAGACCTGACTCAAGGTTTTATGGAAATTTTTTATACTTTTAAAAATTATAATGAAGAATTGCTTAACATGTAAATAATTCAGACAGATGTTGAATAAAAAGTAAAGTTTCTGGTTCTCAAACTCATTCCCGAAGAGGCATCCGATAATTTTCCATTTGTCATTTTTCTACATGTATCTTTTCCAAATAATGTGTTGCCTTGCTGGGTCTCCCAGAAGCAGACCCTGAGACAGGTGGGTGCAGGTGGGTGATGTGGGAGGTGGTCCCAGGAGAAACAAGAAGGGGAGTGGGGAATAAGACAGGGAAAGGGAAGACTAAAAAGTTCATCACTCTATCAGTTATTTATTGCTGAATAACAAGCTACTCCAAAATCTCGTCTCTTCAAACAACAATCATTATTTGATTATTGATTCCTGTGGGTCAGGAATGCAGACAGCAGGGATGAATTATCTCTGCTCCACAATGTCTGGGGCCTCGGCTGGAAAACTCAAAGCCTGGGGCTGGAGTCATCCGAAAGTTCCCTGCTCACACATCTGACAGTGGATGCTGGCTGTCCTTTGGGGGCCTAGCTGGGGTTGTCAGCTGAAATCCCCACGCACAGCCTCTTCAGGTGGTCTAGGTTCCAGAAACACGGTGGCTAGGTTCCAAGAGTAACCGTTGCATGCATGCGACAGAGAGAGAGAGAGAGAGAGAGAGAGAACGCCAAGCAGAAACCATGTTGCCCATTAGGACCAGCCTCAGGAGTCAGGCAGTATCACCTCCACCACCTGTTATGAAGGTCTGCCCAGGTTCAAGGATAGGGGAATATCGGTGACCCACCGTAACAAGAGCATGTGGGGAAATGCTGTCTGCCACAGTCAGGCAAGTTACGCCTGTGGGCAATTGGAATCGATTCCAGAAGGGACCTCTGGGAGGTAGCCTGCCACCTGAATATTTATGGAACACTCACTAATGGGTCAAGGGCTCTGCTGAATGCACACATATTATGCCATTTACTGTGCAATAGCTACTATTATTACCCGCATAATAAAGATAAGGAAACTGAGGCTTAGAGAGTACTGGGGCAGAGACAGCCCATCCGTCCGCAAAACCCTGCCTTTCCTGCTTCCCATACACACAGCTAGAGCACATCTCCCAGCCTTCTCGTGGGTAGGTGTGGCCATATGACTAATTTGTCTGCAATGGAGTGCGAGCCAAAGTAAGGGGTGCCCGTCCAGGCCAGGGCCATAAGGCCTCCCTCACGCGCCTGGGCGCTCCTTCTCCCTTCTGGCCGGAGTTAACACACAGCCTGGGGAAAATACCCGTTGAAGATACCAGACTCTTCCTCAGTCTGGGACCCTGAATCACCTCATGGAAGAGACGTCCCCCCCCCATCATTTATTTCATCCCCCCAACCTGGGACTGTTACTTTAACAGCAAACAAACTTCTGTTGTGTTTGTCCATAACATTTCTGGGTCTGTTTGTCACCACAGCTCAGACTGCTCTAATACAAGTGCACAGGATTAGATTGAATCCTCAGAAATTGCCGTCACTACTTTGCAAATCATTAACGGCCAAATATCAGCAATTTCAGATGATTCAACCTCATACACACGACTCACTCTTTTCATCCCTGCGTGGTGTTCCATCTGGGGATGTCCAGAATTTATTTAACCACTCCCCTTCTGATGAAGATCTGTGTTGCTTCCAAATTTTTGTCCTTACAAATAATGCTCCAAGAAACATTCTTTTTTTTTTTTTTTTTTTGCGGAGCACAGCCTCCGGACACGCAGGCTCAGCGGCCATGGCTCACGGGCCCAGCCGCTCCGCGCCATGTGGGATCTTCCCTGACCGGGGCACGAACCCTTGTCCCCTGCATCGGCAGGCAGACTCTCAACCACTGCGCCACCAGGGAAGCCCAAGAAACATTCTTAAATATTTCTCATTATGGATATTCTGAAGGTGTCCATCAGATAGGTTCCACAAAGTGGGATTGCTGAGTGGCTGCTGCACATTTAAAACTTTTCTATGTGCATGTTTGCTTTGGCAGCACATATATGAAAACTGGAACAAGTTAGAGAAGATTAGCACAAGGATGACATCACATTCGAGAAGAGTTCCATATTGTTATCCTGTAATAAACCATGATGGAAAAGAATATGAAAAAAATATATATATGTATGTGTGCATGTATATATATATGTATATATAGAAAACTGAATCACTTTGCTGTATACCAGAAACTAATACAACATTGTAAATCAACTATATTTCAATAAAAAATAAATGTTAAAAAAAATTGATATGCGCTGCTCAAATTACTCTCAAACATTTTCTAACAATTGTATATATATGGGGGGTGGGGGGTAAACAAATGCTAATACAGGACTTATTACATGCCAGGCCCTGTTCTATGTTCTTTACAAATATTAACTTATTTAATCCTCACCACAACCCTGTGAGGTAGCTACTATTATTATCCCAATTTTACAGATGGGGAAACTGAGGCCAAGAGAGGTAGCTTGCCCAAGGTCATGAGGCTGGTACGTGGTGGAGCTGGAATTTGAGCCCAGACACCCTGGCTCCGGAGTCCATCTTCAGAAGCGCCAGGTCCTGCAGCACGTGAGAGGGACGCCTGTCCCAGAGAGGCCCCTCAGACTAAAATGTGCCAACCAGGCCAGCCCGGGAGGCCTGCTTTCTTCCCTCTCAGGAAAAGTGAACAAATAACAGCAGGTCACTGCCACTGTGAGCAATGGGCCTGCCCTGGAGTAGGGACGGCATGTGCTTATTAAAAGACAATCAGGGATTTCCCTGGCGGTCCGGTGGGTAAGTCTGCACGCTCCCAATGCAGGGGGCCCGGGTTCAATCCCTGGGTGGGGAACTAGATCCCACATGCACGCCACAACTAAGGCCCAGTGCAGCCTAAAAAAATAATAAATAAATAAATATTTAAAAAAAACAAAGATGAGTAACTCGCTGGAGTCTTCCCCCTGATTTCCTTTATTCTTACTCAGACTCCTGCCTTTATTTGTTTATTGGTCCCTGGAATCAGACCAAGCTGAGCATAGCCAGTATCCATGTGCCCTTCTCTGAGCCTTTGTTCTTTTGTCTAAAAAAGTGGGGATAATAACAGAACTTACCTCAAAGTTTGCAAGAATGACATGAGAACAAAGTAAGTGAAAACACCACAATTTCAGCCATTTACTCAAGAATTTCTAGAGCCCCATCTGTGTGCCCTTCACAGCTGTGGGTCCCCCCGGCTCCAGAGCCCAGCCAGGCTACAGGGTGGCCCTGGGAGGCCAGCTCAGGCTGCTGAGCAGAGTTCCGGGGTGAACAGAGATGACAAGGATGACCGGGGAGGGCTCTAATCCAACAAACCTGATGAGTGGTAAGTTGGGAAGTTTAAGGGAATCCCTGGCCCAGGGCGGCGACAGGAGAGGCTGGTCTGGGAGGCAGCATTAAAGGGGTGAGGAGTGCCCTGGGCAGAGGAGGCAGCCCGTGGGAAGGCCTGGAGGTGAGAGAGGAGGACCTTGGAGTCATCTTAAGGAGGCTGGACCACATCCCAAGGGCAATGGGGAGCCATGGAGAGATTTAGAGGTATCCCTCTGGCCACGTTGTAGAGAATGGACCCGAGAGGCTGAGCCAGGAGACAGGAGTGAACTCAGGAACTAGGTTTCTGTTTGTGCCTCCTGTTTACACCATGAATACTGATGTGAATAGTAATCTTAATGTGAACAAGACCATCTTCCATTTTTTTTAATTGTTTTATTTTTTTGGCCGTGCTATGCATGTGGGATCTTCGGTCCCTGACCAGGGATCAAACCTGTGTCCCCAGAAGTGGAAGCTTGGAGTCTTAACCACTGGACCACCAGGGAATTCCCAAGACCATCCTCCTTAATAGCAGGGATTACCCTGGAAATCAAAACCTAGAAATCAGCCTGAAGTGAGGGCAAAGCAAAAACCTCACTCTTTCAGGTGTGTGCCCTGGGCTTGTGTCTGCACAAGCATTTTCCTCCATCTGGAAGGCACCCGCCCCACCTAACTCGACCTGTTTCAGTCCTCCCCCCCATGACACCCCTGCAGGAAGTCCTCCATGATTCACTGGCTGACAGTGGCCTCGCTTCCTCTGAGCTCCCCGCCAAGTCTCTTACTGGGTTCATCCAAGGGTGCTGGACACATTCACCCACATGTGTCGTGGTCACTCACGGGTCAGCTCATCTCCGCCTCCCTCCTCCACCCTCAGCCTCTCCCCAGGGCCCTGCAGAGAATAAGTACTCAATACTGGGGGCAACATCTAACCTCTTCTCTGTCTGACTTTTCTCCCTGTGTTCCTAGCACCCAATGGCCATCATTCATTCATTCATTCACTTGTCCATTTGCCAAACACAGAGCGCTGCTCTATTCCAAGCTTGTGCCAGGGCCTGGTCACACAGTGATGAGTCGGGGGACTCAGCCCAGCATCTTGGATCTCACAGTCTGCTGGCAGAGGCGGAGCAGCCATCAGGCAGACGGGGGAGGTGCTGGTACAGGAGAAGCCCAGCCTGGGAGGAGGGGCGGAGGGGAGATTCAGGTAGGGAGACGTGTGCATGGTGCCAAAGTACATTTCCCAGTATGCCTTCCTGTATGGCTCCTGTATGCGAGGGTGGAAAGTGAGGGTGAAGCAGTGACCTTTACTCTCTGAAGGTCATAGTAATCAGACGTGGAGACCGGCAGACCCAGAGTGGCCAGTGGAGCCAGCTTGTCCTCACTCTCCTCACCTCTGCGTCCAGTTCTATGTCCTGCCTGCTGGCCCCCCTGACCAACGGCAGCCCCCAGCCCACCTCCAGAGGCTCGGCCGAGAGTCCCCCAGAGGCCATAACTCCGATAGGCCCTGACACGCCTGGCTTTTCAGATTGCCAGGTGGAGGCTCTTTCTCTGGTCCTCCAGTTCCCCCTCTGGACCTTCGCCTTCCCAGCTCCTCCCACAGTCATGTCAAACCTAATCCCCATGACAAATCCATATCCCATAACACTCACAGGGCCCTGCCTCCTGACCCAGTGCTGCCTGATACAGTCACTGGCACTGGTGATGCTTCCAGGGGAATCTGGCATCGCTGTTCCAATCTAAGTAGATTTAAAGGCATTTTTAAGGACCCTGCTGCTGGGGTAAAGGGGACATTCGTGGTCCATGGCAGGCAGTTGTGAAGCAGTCACTTAAATGATCACCTTTCAATCCCTGGAGTCAAGGCCTATAGAAGGCTCTGGGTGGCCAAGCAGCTGCTGGCATAGAACGTGACTGGAAATAGACAGCATCAGGACTGTGGGGCTGCTCGGTTGCTTCTAAGCGCACCGGAAAACTTAGGAAAAAAAAGATGAGCTCAGGGTCTTGAATTCCCAGCCAAAGTCTGAGTGATGAGCTAGAGGTTATCCCCGTGCCTGGAGAAACCCTAGTGGCCGAGGCATAATGATCTTCCTCAAGACCATCTCCCGCCTCTCGTTGCTTCTAGATCTATAACCCGACTCAAGACCGGCAAGTTTCAGGATATTAGGTACAAGGTGTGACCCATGAGGAGCCATCATGCACACCAAAGTATTTCAAGATGTCTCCAGCTTATATGAGCAGGGAAACATGTATGGGAATAGACACAAAGGGAGGTGCATCATAATGGAAGGAGTATAACGTGTTGAAGTGGGTGGATGCACTAAGCAGAGATCCTGGATTCCTTGTGTTAGCTCAAGCAACTGCGAACGGCGGTATATAGTTGCTCAGCTGGTTCATTGAAAGCTGGTCCCAAGGTAGCCTACACTGAGTGAAGGTGAGATGCCAGGATTCCTTTAGTAGAATGTAGAAGAAAGTATCCAAAAGATTCACGGGAGTGCTCAAATGCTGAGTGGACTTTTTTTTTTTTTTTTTTGGCTGGACCCTCTGCCTG
>NW_020175018.1:10479807-10501835 GCF_003031525.2 Neophocaena asiaeorientalis asiaeorientalis | reverse complement strand
GGCTTTTTTTTTTTTTTTTTTTTGGCTGCACCTCGCTGCTGGCGGGATCTTAGTTCCCAGACCAGGGATCGAACCAGGGCCCTAGGCAGTGAGAGTGCGGAGTCCTAACCACTGGATTGCCAGGGAATTCCCTGAGTGGACTTTTTATTCAATTCCTGCTCACTCACCCCCTCACTACGTTCTCTGGTTGGGGGGTGGTGCAGGGGGATGAAATTATTAGTAATTGATGATCAATCAATCATGGCACCCCCAAGGCCAAAGTAGGTGGACGGTGTAAGAAAATCTTGATTTGTAGAAGCAGGAAAGCTCTAGGTCTGGTAAACAGAAGTCTGAACTAAAGCAACGTAGTAGAGAATGTTGGCCAATGCCCACCAATGCCTGGACCAGGTGTTTCATAGACGCAGAGCCCCTTGAATGAAAGGGGAGGCTGGATCCACTTGAGGAAGGATTCACTACACAGCCAAGACTGTATACCATGCATTTTCCTCCTGGTTTTCCCCCAAAGGGACCTGAGGCCTGAGTGACGACTGTGTGTTGGAGAAGGGGAAATGCCAGATATTTTAGGAATTACTGGATGTTGGCTCTGAGCTGACATTAGCTCCAGGAGACCCAAAATGCCACTGCGGTCCAGTCAGAGTAAGGGCTTCTGGAGGTATTCTGGGCATCTTTGCTGTGTAACAAACTACAACCATTTTCTTATGTCTCATTATCTTATGGGTGTGGAGTTCAGGCACGGCTCAGTGGGACATTCTCCTCTTCCTTTTGGTGTCAGCTGAGATCACTCAATGGCACTCAGCTGGTAATGAGCTGCTCTGGAGGGTCCAAGACAGCTTTTCTCACATAACTGGTGCCTTGGCCGCGATGGCTGGTGGGCAGGGCTCAGCTGGGACTGTTGACCTGAGTGCCGGCATGATGATCTCAGAGTAGTCATGCTTCTTATTCAGCGACTCGGGGTTCCGTGAGCAACTGTACCAGCAAATAAAGTGAGAAGTCCATCACCTTGGGAGGCCTGGCCTCAGAGGTCACATAGCATCGCTTCCTTTAAACTGTATTGGTCAAAGGAGTAACAGCCCATCCAGATTCAAGAGAAAGGGACACAATCTCCACCTCTTTATGGGAGAAATGTCAAGAACGTATGGTCATGTTTTTGTTTTTGTTTTTGTTTTGAGAGAGTTATGGCTTCGTTTTTTAAAATAATTTTTATTGGAGTCTAGTTGATTTACAATGTTGTGTTAGTTTCTGCTGTACAGCAAAGTGAATGTTATACATATACATATGTCCACTCTTTTTTAGATTCTCTTCCCAGATAGGTCATTACAGAGTATTGAATAGAGTTCCCTGTGCTATACAGCAGGTCCTTATTAGTTATGTTTTATATATAGTAGGGTATATATCTCAATCCCAATCTCCCAATTTATTTCTCCCCCCACCCCATTCCCTCCTGGTAACCGTAAGTTTGTTTTCTACATCTCTGACTCTATTTCTATTTTGTAAGTAAGTTCATTTGTACCATTGTTTTTAGGTTCCACATATAAGCAATATCATATGATATTTGTCTTTCTCTGTGTATGGTCATGTTTTTAAAACACTGTTGGAAATCAAATCAGGTAACTAGGAGAGTTTTGCTCACATCCAGCTCATTTGGACCCAGTGGGTCCCTGAACACAGGTCAGGGTTACTTTCCCAGTTTCGAATGCTCAGTTGGAAATGACATACTCAGCAACGGGCAGTTCCCTGATCTGTTATGGGAGGAAAGGCCAGATGGAAGCCCCCTACCAAACTGGTAAACCAGAGCAGGCCACATTCCTGAGGGCTGCAGAGATGTGTCTCCATCGAGGACTTGGAAGATGCAGGGGTGGCGATTCCTATCACATCCCCCTTCAACTCACCTACTGGGTCTGTACAGAAGACGGAGACAATGGATCTTGGACAATGGCAGTGGATTATTGTAAACTTCGTCAGGTGGAGTTTTTTTTTCAAATAGTTATTTATTTATTTTATGTATTTATTTTTATTTTTGGCTGTGTCGGGTCTTCGTTGCAGCATGGAGGGCGGGATGTTTTAGTTGCAGCACGCGGGTTCTTCACTGCAGCGTGTGGGCTTTTCTCTAGTTGTGACGTGCGGGTTTTCTTCCCTAGTTGTGGCGTGTGGGCTCTGTAGTTGTGGTGTGTGCGTTCTGTAGTTTGTGGCACTCAGGCTCACTAGTTGTGGCACGTGGGCTTAGTTGCCCCGCGACATGTGGGATCTTAGTTCTCCGACCAGGGATTGAACCTGCGTCCCCTGCATTGGAAGGCGGATTCTTTACCACTGGACCACCGGGGAAGTCCCATCCGGTGGTGATTCTAATCGCAGCTATTGTTCTGATGTCATTTCTTGGCTGGAGCTCATCAGTACATCTGGTACCTCTTCTCTTATCAGCAGCAGTTTACATCCAGTGGGCAGGGCCAGTAATATACCTTCACCAGCCAACTTCAGGGTCACATCAGCTCTCCAGCCCTCCTGCATAGTCTAGACCACAGGAACCTGGACTCTCTTTCTCTTCCTCAGGCCATCACAATAGTCCCCTGAGCCCGCTATATGGCACCACTCCCCAGGGAGACCAGAGCGTCCCTGGTAGCACACGGATTACAGAGCACACTTCCATCATAGAAGAAGCAGCGCTTTGCTCTCCTTGGCATAGGTACTTCTTTTGAGTATGGATTTGCTTTCCCAGCCCAAATGCTCTGCCAATACCACTATCCCTGGACTTACAGAATGCCTTATCCACCAACATGGTATTCCACAAAACATTGCTTCAACCAGGGCACACATTTTGCAGCAAATTAAGTCTGGCAGTTGGTCCGTGGAATTCGCTGATTCACTGTGGAATTCCCTAACAGTCTAAAGCAGCTGGCTTTTTTGGGGGGGCAGTGTATGTATAAAATATTTACTTGCAAGGAAAACAATGGCAGCATTTAGTGTATATTTAGTGTATTAGCCTTAAAAAAACTGCAAAGATGAACATTGATACATGTGACTTTTTCTAAAGACACTTTTAATAGTGTATTATTTTTAATTTTTAAAATAAAATTACCAGCAATTTTTCCAAAGTATCATTTTATAGTTACTGAATTTCAAATTGGCTCTTCTTTGTAGATGATGTTTAATTTTGTTTTTTTAAACAAAGTTTTCATTTATTGAGGGGTTTGACTGCTCAATATCATAGCATACTGTAGTATTTTTACAGATTCAGGATTGCTTCTGGGGAAAAATCCTGCCTGAAATTCAGTGGAAACACATCTATGATCTTGAAATAAATATACAAAATATTGGGACCTTCCATTCAAATGAGGCGGGGATAGAGCCAGTGATAGCTGAGCCATATTGGAGCCCAAAGTGAAAGGTAAAGTTTGTGCCCTTGCATCCATGAAAGGTAAAGTGTGTGCCCTTGTATTCATGCTTTTATTACTTTTAAAATAAATTTTATTTTTAAAAATAGTTTTAGAATTACAGGAAAATTTAAAAGATAGTCCAGAGAGTTCCCATGTACCTCCTTACCCAGTTATGCATATATTAGTATGGTACATTTGTTACAATTAATAAACCTATCTTGGTACATTATTACTAACTAAAGTTCAGAGCTTATTCAGATCACCCTAGTTTGTTTGTTTTTTTTTGAGCAGAGAGAGGTTTATTGCAGGGCCATGGAAGGAGATGGGTGGCTCATGCTCTAAAAGTCTCCGAGCTTGCCAAAGAGCTTCTTTGGCAAAGCATTTTTTTTTTTTTTTTGAATCTTTGAATTTTATTTTGTTTATTTTTTATACACCAGGTTCTTATTAGTTACCCATTTTATACATATTAGTGTATATATGTCAATCCCAATCTCCCAATTCATCCCACCCTCACTTTCCCCCCTTGGTGTCCATACGTTTGTTCTCTATATCTGTGTCTCTGTTTCTGCCCTGCAAACTGGTTCATCTGTACCATTTTTCTATGTTCCACATATATGCGTTAATGTATGATATTTGTTTTTCTCTTTCTGACTTACTTCACTCTGTATGACAGTCTCTAAATCCATCCACATCTCTACAAATGACCCAAGTTTGTTCCTTTTTATGGCTGAGTAATATTCCATTGTATATATGTGCCACATCTTCTTTATCCATTTGTCTGTCGATGGGCATTTAGGTTGCTTCCATGACCTGGCTATTGTAAATAGTGCTGCAAGGAACGTTGTGGTACATGACTCTTTCTGAATTACGGTTTTCTTAGGGTATATGCCCAGTAATGGGATTGCTCAGTCATATGGTAATTCTCTTTTTAGTTTTCTAAGGAACCTCCAAACTGTTCTCCATAGTGGCTGTATCAATTTACATTCCCACCAACAGTGCAAGAGGGTTCCTTTTCTCCACACCCTCTCCAGCATTTGTTGTTTGTAGATTTTCTGATGATGCCCATTCTAACTGGTGCGAGGTGATACCTCATTGTAGTTTTGATTTGCATTTCTCTAATAATTAGTGATGTTGAGCAGCTTTTCATGTGCTTCTTGGCCATCTGTATGTCTTCTTTGAAGAAATGTCTATTTAGGTCTTCAACCCATTTTTGGATTGGGTGTTTGTTTTTTTTACTATTGAGCTGCATGAGCTGTTTACATATTATGGAAATTAATCCTTTGTCCGTTGCAAATATTTTCTCCCATTCTAAGGGTTGTCTTCTCATCTTGTTTGTAGTTTCCTTTGCTTTGCAGAAACTTTTAAGTTTCATTAGGTCCCATTTGTTTATTTTTATTTCCATTACTCTAGGAGGTGGATCAGAAAAGATCTTGCTGTGATTTATGTCAAAGACTGTTCTTCCTATGTTTTTCTCTAAGAGTTTTATAGTGTCCAGTCTTACATTTAGGTCTCGAATCCATTTTGAGTTTATTCTTGTGTATAGTGCTAGGGACTGTTTTAATTTCATTCTTTTACATGTAGCTGTCCAGTTTTCCCAGCACCACTTATTGAAGAGACTGTCTTTTATCCACTGTATGTACTTGCCTCCTTTGTCATAGATTAGTTGACCATAGGTGCGTGGGTTTATCTCTGGGCTTTCTATCCTCTTCCATTGATCTATATTTCTGGTTTTGTGCCAGTACCATATTGTCTTGATTACTGTATGATTTGTAGTACAGGGTGAAGTCAGGGAGTCTGATTCCTCCAGCTCTGTTTTTTTTCCCCCTCAAGACTGCTTTGGCTATTCAGGTCTGTCTCCATACAAATTTTAAGATTTTTTGTTCTAGTTCCGTAAAAAATGTCACTGGTAGTTTGATAGGGATTGCATTGAATCTGTAGATTGCTTTGGGTAGTATAGTCATTTTCACAATATTGATTCTTCCAATCAAAGAACATGGTATATCTCTCCATCTGTTTGTGTCATCTTTGATTTCTCTCATCAGTATCTTATAATTTTCTGAGTACAGGTCTTTTACCTCCTTAGGTAGGTTTATTCCTAGGTATTTTATTCTTTTTGTTGCAATGGTGAATAGTATTGTTTCCTTAATTTCTCTTTCTGATCTTTCGTTGTTAGCGTATGGGAATGCCAGAGATTTCTGTGCATTAATTTTGTATCCTGCAACTTTACCAAATTCATTGATTAGCTCTAGTAATTTTCTGGTGGCATCTTTAGGATTCTCTATGTATAGTATCATGTCATCCACAGACAGTGACAGTTTTACTTCTTCTTTTCCAATTTGTATTCCTTTTATTTCTTTTTCTTCTCTGATTGCCGTGGCTAGGACTTCCAAAACTATGTTGAATAATAGTGGCAAGAGTGGACATCCTTGTCTTGTTCCTGATCTTAGAGGAAATGCTTTCAGTTTTTCACCATTGAGAATGATGTTGGCTGTGGGTTTGTCATATATGGCCTTTATTATGTTGCGGTAGGTTCCCTCTGTGCCCACTTTCTGGAGAGTTTTTATCATAAATGGGTGTTGAATTTTGTCAAAAGCTTTTTCTGCATCTATTGAGGTGATCATATGGTTTTTATTCTCCAATTTGTTAATATGGTGTATCACATTGATTGATTTGCGTATATTGAAGAATCCTTGCATCCCTGGAATAAATCCCACGTTGATCATGGTGTATGATCTTTTTAATGTGTTGTTGTATTCTGTTTGCTAGTATTTTGTTGAGGATTTTTGCATCTTTATTCGTCAGTGATATTGGTCTGTAATTTTCTTTTTTTGTAGTATCTTTGTCTGGTTTTCATATCAGGGTGATGGTGGCCTCATAGAATGAGTTTGGGAGTGTTCCTTCCTCTGCAATTTTTTGGAAGAGTTTGAGAAGGATGGGTGTTAGCTCTTCTCTAAATGTTTGATAGAATTCACCTGTGAAGCCATCTGGTCCTGGACTTTTGTTTGTTGGAAGATTTTTAATCACAGTTACAATTTCATTACTTGTGATTGGTCTGTTCATATTTTTTATTTCTTCCTGGTTCAGTCTTGGAAGGTTATACCTTTCTAAGAATTTATCCATTTCTTCCAAATTGTCCATGTTTTTGGCATAGAGTTGCTTGTAGTTGTCTCTTAGGATGCTTTGTATTTCTGCAGTGTCTGTTGTAACGTCTCCTTTTTCATTTCTAATTTTATTGATTTGAGTCCTCTGCCTCTTTTTCTTGATGAGTCTGGCTAAAGGTTTGTCAATTTTGTTTATCTTCTCAAAGAACCAGCTTTCAGTTTTATTGATCTTTGCTATTGTTTTCTGTTTCTATTTCATTTATTTCTGCTCTGATCTTTATGATTTCTTTCCTTCTACTAACTTTGGGTTTTGTTTGTTCTTCTTTCTCTAGTTCCTTTAGGTGTAAGGTTAGATTGTTTATTTGAGATTTTTCTTGTTTCTTGAGGTAGGGTTGTAGTGCTGTAAACTTCCCTCTTAGAACTGCTTTTGCTGCATCCCATAGCTTTCGGATCGTCGTGTTTTCATTGTCTTTTGTCTCTAGGTATTTTTGATTTCCTCTCTGATTTCTTCTGTGATCTTTTGGTTATTTAGTAACATATTGTTTAGCCTCTATGTGTTTGTGTTTTTTATATTTTTTTCTGTGTAATTGATTTCTAATCTCATAGCATTGTGATCAGAAAATATGCTTGATATGATTTCAATATTCTTAAATTTACTGAAGCTTGATTTGTGATCCAAGATATGATTTACCCTGGAGAATGTTCCTTGGGCACTTGAGAAGAAAGTGTAATCTGCTGTTTTAGGATAGAATGTCCTATAAATATCAATTAAATCTATCTGGTCTATTGTGTCATTTAAAGCTTGTGTTTCCTTATTAATTTTCTGTCTGGATGATCGGTCCATTGGTGTAAGTGAGGTGTTAAAGTCCCCCACTATTATTGTGTTACTGTCAATTTCCTCTTTTATAGCTGTTAGCAGTTGCCTTATGTATTGAGGTGCTCCTATGTTGAGTGCATACATATTTATAATTGTTATATCTTCTTCTTGGATTGATCCCTTGATCATTAAGTAGTGTCCTTCCTTGTCTCTTGTAACATTCTTTATTTTAAAATCTATTTTATCTGATATGAGTATTGCTACTCCAGCTTTGTTTTGATTTCCATTTGCATGGAATATCTTTTTCCATCCCCTCACTTTCAGTCTGTATGTTTCCCTAGGTCTGAAGTGGGTCTCTTGTAGACAGCATATAGACGGATCTTGTTTTTGTATCCATTCAGCAAGCCTGTGTCTTGTGGTTGGAGCATTTAATCCATTCACGTTTAAGGTAATTATCGATATGTATGTTCCTATGACCATTTTCTTAATTGTTTTGGGTTTGTTTTTGTAGATCCTTTCCTTCTCTTGTGTTTCCCACTTAGAGAAGTTCCTTTAGCATTTGTTGTAGAGCTGGTTTGGTGGTGCTGAATTCTCTCAGCTTTTGCTTGTCTGTAAAGCCTTTTATTTCTCCATCAAATCTGAATGAGATCCTTGCCAGGCAGAGTAATCTTGGTTGTAGGTTCTTCCTTTTCATCACTTTAAATATGTTGTGCTACTCCTTTCTGGCTCATAGAGTTTCTGCTAAGAAATCAGCTGTTAACCTTATGGCAATTGCCTTGTATGTTATTTGTTGTTTTTCCCTTGTTGCTTTCAATAATTTTTCTTTGTCTTTAATTTTTGTCAGTTTGACTATTATGTGTCTTGGTGTGTTTCTCCTTGGGTTTATACTTCCTGGGACTCACTGCGCTTCCTGGACTTGAGTAGCTATTTCCTTTCCCATGTTAGGGAAATTTTTGACTATAATCTCTTCAAATATTTTCTCGAGTCCTTTCTCGCTCTCTTCTCCTTCTGGGACCGCTATAATGCGAATGTTGTTGCGTTTAATGTTGTCCCAGAGGTCTCTTAGGCTGTCTTCATTTCTTTTCATTCTTTTTTTCTTTATTCTATTCCACGGCAGTGAATTCCACCATTCTGTCTTCCAGGTTACTTATCTGTTCTTCTGCCTCAGTTATTCTGCTATTTATTCCTTCTAGTGTATTCTTCAACTCAGTTATTGTATTGTTCATCTCTGTTTGTTTGTTCTTTAATTCTTCTAGGTGTTTGTTCTTTAATCCTTCTAGGTCTTTGTTAAACATTTCTTGTATCTTCTCGATCTTTGCCTCCATTCTTTTTCCGAGGTCCTGGATCATCTTCACTATCATTATTCTGAATTCTTTTTCTGGAAGGTTGCCTATCTCCACTTCATTTAGTTGTTTTTGTGGGGTTTTATCTTGTTCCTTCATCTGGTACATAGCCCTCTGACTTTTCATCTTGTCTCTCTTTCTGTGAATGTGGATTTTGTTCCACAGGCTGCAGGACTGTAGTTCTTGTTCTGCTGTCTGCCCTCTGGTGGATGAAGCTATCTAAGAGACTTGTGCAAGTTTCCTGATGGAAGGGACTGGTGGGTAGAGCTGGGTGCTGCTCTGGTGGGCAGAGTTCAGTAAAACTTTAATCCACTTGTCTGCTGATGGGTGGGGCTGGGTTCCCTCCCTGTTGGTTGTTTGGCTTGAGGCGACCCAGCACTGGAGCCTACCCGGCTCTTTGGTGGTGTTAATGGTAGACTCTGGGAGGGCTCACGCCAAGGAATACTTCCCAGAACTTCTGCTGCCAGTGTCCTTGTCCTCACGGTGAGACACAGCCACCACTCACCTCTGCAGGAGACCTACCAACACTAGCAGGTAGGTCCGGTTCAGTCTCCTATGGGGTCACTGCCCCTTCCCCTGTGTCCCAATGCACACACTACTTTGTGCCCTGCAAGAGTGGAGTCTCTTTTTCCCCCAGTCCTGTCGAAGTCCTGCAGTTAAATTCCGCTAGCTTTCAAAGTCCGATTCTCTAGGAATTCCTCCTCCTGTTGCCAGACCCCCATGTTGGGAAGACTGATATGGTGCTCAGAACCTCCACTCCAGTGGGTGGTCTTCTGTGGTCTAAGTGTTCTCCAGTTTGTGAGTCACCCACGCAGCAGTTATGGGATTTGATTTTATTGTGGTTGCGCCCCTCCTACCGTCTCATTGTGGCTCCTCCTTTGTCTGTGGATGTGGGGTCTCTTTTTTGGTGAGTTCCAGTGTCTCCCTGTTGATGATTGTTCACAAGAGGGAGTGAGTGCATGTCCTTCTACTCCGCCATCTTGAACCAATCTCGCAGCTGGCTTTATAGAAGGGTGGGATGGCCTTTTGGAGACCCCCTTATGGCACCAGAGAGGGGCAACACCTCGCAGGTCTGGGGCAGTATCCTCCAGGGTGCAGACTGTGATCTGCATCAACATTCAGCACGTGGGGTTGTTTCTCCCACAGCCAGGACTCACGAGTCCAGGAGTCAAAGTTGGATAGAAATGGGAGTAGCTCTTCTCACTGTTATCTCTAGTGACCCACTAGCAAAATATTTGTTTCCCATCCCTGCAATTCTGAATTCCCAAGGGAGAGATATTCCCACCAGGGGACACAATAATATTTCCACTAAATCAATTGTTCCTCTGGGGAACTAAGATCCCACAGGCCATGCAGTGTGCCCCCAAAATGTATATGTGTGTGTGTGTGTGTGTGTGTGTGTGTGTGTGTGTGTGTGTATATATATATATCTGGAATGGAAATTACAATAACTTAACATAGGCAGGAACATTGACAGAGACCTTCAGGAGGGAAGGTCTGGCTCCCCGCAGCAGGCATGGAACCACAACCAGCTGGGTGCCTAATGCAGAATGGTGATGGAAGAGGAATTAGTACCAGCTCTAGCCATGTGGCCTGTTGCAGAAACAAGGACTGCAGTAGTCACTAATATTATTTCCTTGTTTACCTATGAGTATACCTATGTATATGGTCAATTCTTTTCCTTTTCCCTTTTCTCCCTCTCCCATCCCTCTATTATGTAACACAGAATGCACTAATAGCAGTTAAACTTGCATCACTGCTCTAGTTCTAGTGTATCAAAGGGCAAGTGTGACACAGCTGGGAGAGGAGTAAACATCCCCTGAGATGGATGGAGGGACCCTTGTGTGCCCTGTGTATCCCGCGGCTGCAGAGCCACAGAGGAGGGAGCTACATACTGGCAACACCTCATAGACCCCGCCCCCGCCCCACCAAGCACCCCCTTCACAGTCAGCAGCTGGATGGCTAGGTGGGCCTTGAGCCCCAGGTTGGCTGGTTGGTGATTCTTCCCCTGATCCCCCAATTTCTCCTCTGGATTGTCACTATCCCAGGTCCTTCCACGACCACATCAGGCCTAACCCTAAACAAACCCCTTATCCCACAGGACCCAGTGGCCCTGGATGGACTGTGACTGGTGCAAGGGACACCTGTGCAAAGGCTTGGAGGCGATAGTGTGCGGGGGAGGGCGGAGCATTCTGTCTGTGTCCTGGAGTGGAGGGGGGGCAGGAGGGAGCAGCTCTAGGAGAGGCTGTGGAGAGGAGGGTCTTGGTCCCCCCAGGCCTCCAGGCCCACGCCAGCCAGCACTTGCTGCAGGAGGGAACAAGTGAGACACGGCCCAACACCTGTGAGGTCTGCCTGGCACCCACAGTGGGTACAGAGGCCGCCCCCTGCTCGGGTCCCAGGCTGGCCGTTGCCTCTCTGTGCGGCCTTGGGCCAGGCCCTGCCAATCTTTGCGTCTGTTTTCCCACTGTACACAAGCAGGGAAGACTCATCTACAGGAGCTTTTCCAGCTTCCAAACTTGCTGAGTCTCTTATGAAAAGTAGTGGGTTTGGGAGATGAGAGACCCTTACAGGAAAACAACAACAAAACAGGTGTTCCCACCCAACCACACCTCACTTAAGTCTTGGGAGCAGGCACCTGGCCCTGGGCAGCCCCACAGTGGGCCCCAGGCCCTGGGCCATGTCTGAGGCCTGGAAGGTGGCTGGTGGGCAGCAGACCCAGGCTGAGCAGAAGGGGGGACCCTTCTCCTCCAAACTTCCAGGCACATGGCCCAGTGACATTGGGGTCCGGCTCCCCAGCCCTTCCCAGTGAAGGCAGTGTGGCTTAGCGGCTCTATTTCCTAGGGCTGCCGTATCAGCCGTGATCCTTGTAACCAAGTATCACACAGTGGGTGGCTTAAAACCGAAATGTACTGTCTCACAGTTCTGAGGGCCAAAAGCCTGAGATCAAGGTGTCAGGAGGGTTGGTTCCCTTTGAGGGTTGTGAGGGAGAATCCGTTCCCAGCTTATGGTGGTTTGGGGACAATCTTTGTGTCCCTTGGCTTGTAGGAGCATCGCCCCAATCTCTGTCTCCTTCTTCACATGCCTTTCTCCTGGTGTGCTCTCTGCATCCAAATTTCTCCTTTTTATCGGACACCAGTCCCCACCACTCAGACTGGAATAGGGCCCACACTAATGACTTCCTTATTTGAAGACAAGCTCTTTGGAGAGGGAATCAGGTTTTTTAACTTTACAGAGGCAGTCAAGTATTTTAACTTGGGATGAGGTGCCATCACACTGTGCCTCCGAGGGGAGGCATCTGTGAGCGTTGGGGTTTGCGTGATGGGTGGTGTGGTAGGAGCCGGACTCCTTATTGATGAGTCAGGGACAAGGGGTCTCCAGCACCAGGGCACCCAGGTGTTTCCCATCCCTGGACTCCCCTGCTCTGGCCCCTTAGCTCATCTGAGATCCCACAAGACCAGGCTTCCTCTGGGAAGAGCGGTCACATTTGCAGAGCCTCAGGCCTGCTTCTGCCCTTCTCTGAGCCACCCCTCGTCCCAGACCAGCCTCTCCCCACCCCTCCACCAGGACCCCCACTTACTTCTCCCACACACACACAGAATAAGTGTTTTAACTTGACTACCACTGTAAAGACCTTGTCTCCAAAAAGGTCACATTCTGAGGTCCTGGGAGTCAGGATTTCAACATTTGAATTTCGTAGGGGATAGAATTCAACCTATAACAGTGACTGAGGGACCGATTTGCTAACCTGGCCCTACTCTGCTCCAAATCTTCCTTGGATGGTTCCCCTGTTAAATTCACAGCAGGCTGCTTTCAGTTCCTTCAGGAGGCAGAAGACCAGGCTGCCCTGTCTGGATGAAGTCTGGTGGACAGCCATTGGCACCCCCAGGGGAGCCTGACAGACCAGCACAGCAGCTTCTGGGCAAAGCGGACTCGTCTCCACCCAGCTCTGCCCTTGCCAGGGGCCTGGCCCTGTGGGTACCTCACATATCCCCTCATTTGACCCTCACAACCACCCACAAGGTAAGTATAAACTATTCCCATTTTACAGGTGAGAAAACTGAGACTCAGAGGAGGGAATTCACCTGCCCACGGTGTCCCAGCTGATAAGTGTCAGGGCCAGGATTCAAAGCCTGGCAACCTGGCCCCTGAGCCTGAAGTTTCACACTCAGCTGCCCAAAGGGACTACAGGGCCCAGTCTACCTCCTGTGGGGCTGAGCACACAGTGGCGGGTAAGGCGGAGGGAAGAGGAGGCCCAGGGACTGCAGCCCCAGTCACCAGCCCCAGGCAGGGCTCAGCTCCCAGCTGCACCTGGCAAGGAGTTGGGCCAAGGCTGGAAGTGCCTCCCCAGCTCTGACGGGCTGGTCCGCTCCTCCAAGCCTCAGGTTTTTTTGGTTTTTTTAAATAATAAATTTATTTGTTTGTTTATTTATTTAGGCTGCGTTGGGTCCTCATTGCTGCACGTGGGCTTTCTCTAGTTGCGTTGAACAGGGGCTACTCTTCGTGCGTGGGCTTCTCATTGTTGTGGCTTCTCTTGTTGTGGAGCATGGGCTCTCGGCGTGCAGACTTCAGTAACTGTGGCTCACAGGCTCTAGAGCACAGGCTCAGTAGTTGTGGCACACGGGCTTAGTTGCTGTGTGGCCAGTGGGATCTTCCTGGACCAGGGCTCGAACCCGTGTCCCCTGCATTGGCAGGCGGATTCTTAACCACTGCGCCACCAGGGAAGTTCCAAGCCTCAGGTTTGCTACTGTACAGTAGAGATAGCAATTCCTAATGGCTCAGGCTGCTGGGAGCCTCCAGTGAGATCCACCAGGACAGCCTGGTGTCCCATGAGGGCACCTGCTCTGTGTCATCTCCTTCTGGGCCCAGGGGAGAGTGGCATGCTGATGGCACTGAAAAAACACAATACCAGACTTGTGGTTTCTGTAAAGCTGAATAATTAGCAAAAATCACAGCCTCCAAGGAGAGATGGGATCCCATGGTACAGACACCATACGAGTTGATAGGAAGAATTTAGCTAAAAATTTGGGCAACTTGCTAAAGGCGAAATGTGAGTTAGTGTGAGGTATACAATTGCCAGGAGCTGCAGACACGGGAATTCCCACCCACTTGCAGGCTCTTCCCCAAGGATCTCACCCAGTGCACATAAGAAAGACTGAGGGCAGGGCAAGAGGCCCTAGAAGGTCCTAGAAGGTCCTAGAAAGCAGTCACTGTAGGAAAGGCATGAACCCCCCCCACTATCTCCTTTTTCACTCTCTCCCCTAGAGAGCAGAGCCTTAAGCATCAGAGAGCAGGGCAGGAAAAGCCCTCAGTGTACAGGTGAAGACCCGTTGCAGCTGGAGTATTCAAACAAAAACGCTCAAACTCTGGGTGAGGGGTGGAAATACATCCTGGGCTGACACCCTTAGACCTCACCTGCCACTGTGGGAGGGGCAGGATCGCTGAGACCCAGCTCCTGCCTAACACTGAGGCAGAACCAAACAACGGAGAGAGAATGCCCCTCCCCCAGCCAGGCTGAGGAGCTGCCGCTGGAGGAGGGGCAAGACCACGCAGGGCTGCAGAGGCAAGTGCAGAGGGAAGACCGAAAGCTGAGGGTGGAACAGACGCTGAGAAAAATCCTATGGCAAATCAAGCCCAACCCTAAAAACACAAAAACGCTGGAGGAATATAAAGCGACTCAATGAAAAAAATGGACAGGGACTTCCCTTGTGGCACAGTGGTTAAGACTCTGCGCTCCCAATGCAGGGGGCCAGGGTTCTATCCCTGGTCAGGGAACTAGATCCCACATGCATGCTGCAACTAAGAGTTCGTGTGCCACAACTAAGGAGCCCACGTGCTGCAACTAAGGAGCCCGCCTGTCACAGCTAAGACTGGTGCAGCCAAATAAATAAATAAATATTTTTTAAATGGGCAAAAGATTTGAATAGACATTTCATCAAAGAGGATATGAGTATGGCAAATAAGCACATGCAATGATGCTTAGTGGAGCCAGGTAATGCTCAGGACTGTGAAGCACTGAGGGTAACCATAACAACACGATCCAAACTCAGCTCAGCTCCTGGATAGATTGACTCAAATCCCCAGAGGAAAGGCCTAGCAAAAGAAGTGTATTCATTTCCAGGTTTAAATACCATTTACCAGATCAACAGTGATAGTGGAAAGTAGGAGACAATGGAATAAACCTCAAAATTATCTGGTGACATGACTTCCCACCTAGAATACCATACCCAGCCAAACTGTCAATCACACATGAGCATGGAGTAAAACCATTTTCAGACTTGCAAGATTTCTATTAGATCACATGGAAAACGGACTTCAGAGGAGTTGGAAAGTTGGGGAAGAATTAACAATTGGGACATTAAAATAACTAATCAAATGAAAACATGAGGATCCAAAGAGCTACCCATGGAAGGAAACGTGATCAGAATTTCCTGCATGGCTCAGATGTGAACAACACTTACATAGATGCTGAGTACTGATTTAACAAATACTGTTATATACCTACATTGTGAGCATGGAGAAAAGAAAGTTGAAGGCAGGCTAATAAGAGAACTGAATATTCATGTTCCATTACAGGAAGTGAGTAGACAATGTCTAAAGTTGATGAGCTGTGAAATAGTGGTATAAACATATTATTGACAAATACGAATTACGTGCCTATGAATTGTTTTAAAGTAATTGCCTTTGGGGAAAGGGACTCAGGAAGGAGGTAGGGACGGGTCAAGGGACAGCTGGCTTTTGTTAGGAGCTGTTAGTACTATTTGACTTTTGTAAACTATGTACTTATGTAATTTGGGGGGGATTGAAATAATTAAAGGACAATGAAGAAGATGATAAGGCTGAACTGGTTGGTCTCGGGAAGCCTTTCCAGTTCCACCAATCTGTGGTTCTACAACTGCCATGGAAAATGGGATAGCGAGGGTCATCAGATCTGGGCCAGACCTTGACCTCGACATCTGAGAACCCATTCATAAATTCTTCCAATTGTACTAGTATTTACCTAATATTAACATTTTAATTACATGGATATATTTCAGAAGGTGTTATGGGTTGAATTGTGTCCCCTAAAAAGATACATTGAAGTCCTAACCCTCAGTACCTGTGAATGTGGCCTTATCTGGAAATAGAGTCTTTGCAGATGTAATCAAGTTAAGATGAGGTCATTAGTGTGGAACCTTATCCAATATGACTTGTGTCGTCATAAGAAAAGGAGAGAGACACACGGAGAGAAGAAGGCCATGTGACAACAGAGGCACAGACGGGAGAGATACAGCTACAAGCCCAGGATTGCCAGCCACCGCCAGAAGCTTAGAGGCCAGGAAGGATTCAACCCAGAGTCTCAGAGGGAGCACAGCCCTGCTGACACCTTGATTTCAGACTTGTATCTTCCAGAACTGTGAGAGAATACATTTCTGTTGTTTTAAGCCACGCAGTCTGTGGTACTTAGTTATGGCAGCCCTAGGAAACTAATGTAGAAGGAAACCGGAATACTAGCACTGGTTTGCCATTAAACCTAAGATCACTGTAGAAAGACTGCATTTTTATTGCGATGTTTATAATGTCTGGCACCAGCGAGCTCGTCCCTGTCCAGCAGTCACACCGCTGCTCCCGTCTGTGGAAGTGGCTCAGCTTCCTGCCTTCCAGGCCAGGCCTGGCCTCAGGACACCTGAGGAACTGGGCTCTCAGACACGCTGTTTCTCCAGCCGCAGACACTGTGCCACTGGCATCCATCATCCTTCTGGAGGGGCTTGGATGCGCTCTTTCTGCCTCAAGGTAGGGCTCCCACAGGGCTGAGAGCCTGCTCTCCAAGCAGAAGGGCAGGATAAAGTCCAAGAGAGAGGCTCTTCTGTGGCCCAAGTACCCCCACTCTGGGGATTTCCTGGTGACTGTGCAAAGCTCAATGCACTCTGAGCAGAACAGCCGTGGAGGAATGGTTCCAGGACCGTTCTCAGGGGACCTCCCTCCCCAAGAGACAGAGGGAGCTGATGGGACGCAGACGAGCACACTTGAGGGCCAGGAGATGCCCTGGGGTGAGCACCCCTCACATGGGGTCCTAGGTAGGCTGTCCCTTGAAGAGGCCTCTTCTCCCCCTGTCTCTGTCCCTCCCTCCTCCTCCCCCAGTGTCTTCTGGCCTCGTGCTTCTGACTCTGTCAGATTAGCTCATCTGTCTGGAAGGCAGGCTCACGGAAAGCTCCAGAGTAAGGGATGGTCTGGAAGGGGGTCCAGGCCAGTAGGAAAATGGAACGTGAGGTCAAGAGGCTGGGCTCTTTTGAACTCGGAGTATGGGCCCGTGTGTGTGTGTGTGTGTGTGTGTGTGTGTGTGTGTGTGTGTGTATCCTACGTGCACACGTGTGAGTGGTTATGTGTGTGAGTGCATGCACATATGTCTAAGCACGTCTGTATGTGCACATGTGTCCGTGTGCATCCATGTGCATGTGTGTGAGTGTGTATTGGACTGGAGCAGAGGAGCTCTGTAAATCCAACTAGGCCCAGCCCAGATGGTTTTTCCACCGCCAAACTTTTGGCCCAGGAACTTCATTTAAACACTATTCTACCTCCTTTCTTTCTCTCAATCACTATAGATCACGATGATCCCAGCCTCCGGTCCTCCACTTGGGAAGTCTTTTTCTGCCTGGTGCTCACCAGCTCGTGACCAACTTCCAGGTAGAGTAAAGGATTAAACGGAAGGCACAATAAGATGTGAAACAATTAGAATTTCTGCCTCATTATCATGGTAATCTTATCAGTCGGATAATGAGGTATTAATGGAGATTTAATGTGCATCTCATAACAGAATCCCTTGGAGAAAACACACAGGGAAATTGCTGTAAATCCACTTAATGATGGAGAAGTCCCAAAACACCATATTCCAAAGGATGAAAAATGCAGGATGCAAATGAGAAAGAATCAAGGTCAATAACACTGCGGGGACAGGCCTAATGGCAGATTTGGAGATATATATAATAAAAATTTCATGTTGCTTTTAAACCTCACCCTCCGTTGTTTTCAAATGTGCATTCCTTGTAATGAAACACAGAAGTGCAGCCAGAATGATTTGTATGTTTTAGAAACCATAGGGGGGATGGAAACATGTCTTGCAACCCGTCAGTACCCCCCGCAGGGAGCCATGGTGGTGGTGGGGAAACAGGGTGCTTTACAGAGAGGCCACAAGAGAAGGGGGAGGGCAGAGGAAGAGCCCCTTGCTTGGCAGAGGGGGAAGCAGCCTGAGTTCAAGGTCATTTGGGAAACACCAGCGGAGGGAGCCGCATTTACTTCCACTCCTTCATTCAATCAACATTTGTCGGGCGCCTGCTGCGTGGTTGACCACAGGCAACTCAGAAAGATGAACGACATGACAGATACGGTCTGAAAATAAAAGCTCTAATTCAGAGAGCACCTACTATGTGCCAGGCATTACTGAAATGCCATACATGGATGGTCTTGTGTAATTCCAACAGCAACACTGGGATGTAGGAACTTATTAAGAGCCCCACTTTTCAGATGAGAAACTGAAGCTCAGAAAAATTAGTAAGTTGTCTCAA
Source organism: Neophocaena asiaeorientalis asiaeorientalis (assembly GCF_003031525.2). Lineage (NCBI taxonomy): Eukaryota > Metazoa > Chordata > Mammalia > Artiodactyla > Phocoenidae > Neophocaena > Neophocaena asiaeorientalis. The sequence goes on along the minus strand of NW_020175018.1, from coordinate 10,483,664 downwards.
GTTGCATCATGGCCTGAACTTCACCACTACTCTCTTAGGCTGAACCATATGAAAATGCTAATATTTGACTTTTGGGGCTCCACTAAAAGGGTACTTTCATAGGGTTCAGGCTAATATTCTACTTCCTGGCTAGGGATACTTTCTAGATGTGGAAGCCTCTAACGGAGGCAGGAGGGAGGGACAGAAACGTGACCTGAGCTGAGGGTCACAGAATCCAAGAAGCTGCTGGCTCCGCAGCCTCACAGAGGACCAGTGTGCTTCTGCCTCAGCTCCTGAAGTCCTATCTCCCATATCAGCCCTGGGGGCTCAGTCCACAGACACTGAGTAAATGGAAAGGAAGCCCTGAAACTCTCATCCTGTAAATTAAAAGCAGTCTGTGGATTAGAAAACGCTAAGCAAATGTTGGCTGTTTGGTTCTTATAATTTATTGATGATAGTAAATAACTCTTGGGCCTCCCAGATGTTTGCAAGGCTCAAAGGTAAAGTTAGCTCAAGTTTGTGTTTATTTTAGGGAACTTGGAAAAGGAGAGTTTCATGGGGGCTCTGAGAGCAGAGCGACTGACTGTGCCTGTTTTAGTTCAAAAACCCCACATCCCAGGAAAGCCCACAGCTCTGGGCAAACTGAGACGGTCCATAGCATTATCCCAGAGGGACACCTGGATGCCCAGGGTCATGGACAGGAGACATCAGGCCAGTCCCATCCAGCACTGAACAAGCAATCCCTGGGTGCTGGGCTCTGTGCTGGGTCCCCAGGGTAGCAGCAGACAGATTTGCCTTGTCGAGGGCTGTCTGGGTGACCCTGGGGCCTCCTTCTTAATGAGTGTAGGGGGCAGGAGGAGGAGGGCAGGGAAGGAACCCTCACCATCCAGCTACTGGCTGGGGCCTGGAAGAGCCACTGAACACCCATCCCGACAGCCAGAAGATCACAAACCCACTTTACAGATGAGGAAACTGAGTCATGGGCTCGTGCTAGGACTTGCCCGGAGTCACAAGCAGCCGGTGAGCGTCTGAAGAGCTGAGGAATGATGACAAGGCCCCACTTGAGGGTGGAAATGGCCCCCAGAGAAGGGGTCCGTTTGAACCAGGAAAAAGGTGGATATTAGGCAGCATTTCTGGAGTCTTGCAGCTGTGTTCCGTTTAATCACAGACTGCAAATTGAATGAAGTGAAGACAGTGTTGCCTCTTTGAATTTCCCCCAGGCCCTGTTTAATGAATAAATAGGCATGATTTGTAATTAGCTGATCCATTGTGCGAATGCTTCTAGAGCACCTGAAGTGAGTTAAACATGCCCCCTGCAATCTGGTCGACAATATTAATACACCAGGCAAACCTCTCTTCCTGGTCCAAGGTGCATGAGACCGAATGATCACACATTGCTCTACAGTGGACAAATTGACAAAAATTGGGATTTTTCAGCACGGAAAGATGAAGACACAGTGTGCTCGTCAGCCCTGCCTCCCGGTGTGGAATTTGGAAGCTACAAGGTTGGTTTGTTTTCGTCAGCAGATGCTAGATAACCCACAAAATCATCTCCCCGCTTCACCCTCATCCAGACTTTAAAACCCCAAAGCTGCTCTCAGGAAAGGCTTCTGGTCGTGACGACCGCCTTGTTGAGGGGTCCACGCTGGGGCCAGGGTCCTCACCAATGTGGACTGCCTTTCTTTCTGTAAGGTGTCGTCTGTTTGCAGGGGCTGCCTGACACCCACCCGCAGCCACTGTTTGAGTCCACAAACTCCTGCCAAGCTAACGGGCGTCCTGTATCATCTATCCTGTAATTGGGGCTGCTTATCATGAGTTTTGCCGGCTTTCTGTGCTAACCACGTGGCTGGTGCTGAAATTCCAAATCCTAACATTTCCCTGCACGGAGCTGGTGGGAGGGCCCTTCGGCACAGGTAGCCGTCTTGATTGCCTCCACATTTTCCAGCAAAGGGGTTTTCATTTATCTTCATCATGGGCTCAATCTGTGCGCAGAGAGGAGGCGGCTGCCCCGGTGGGTCCTCTCCACCCAGTCACCTGGAGGCTCTCTCTCATCTGTTCCTCTGCGTTCACAGGCACATTCATATTCCGCCTGCCCTGCTGCTTTCTCCGGGGCCGCGAGGGATCTCCGGCAACAAAGCCCTCTCCCTCTGGGCCCTGCGTGGGAGTCCAGATGCCAGCCTATTACAACAAAGGAGGAAGAGAAGGTCACCCTTTCCTCTGAATGAAGTGAATCAGGAGGTAGAGACTGACTATCCTTGCCTTGGCCTTGAACACTAGGAAGTGGACCTAGGCCATGTAGGGGTGGGTGGGGAAGTGGGCCTTCCCTGTTCCCGAGATTCAAATTCTGTCCAACTGCTGGTGCCCACTGGGTGCCAGGCTCCATGCTGGGTACCGGGATGCCATAGGCATCCAGCCCTGCCCTCAAGGGGCTCACACACACAAGGGGAAGTGCACACCAGGATCAGGATAATAATGCACCATCAGGGGCACCGTTTGCAAAGCTCCGTCCACTCCCGCTTTATATGATTCCCCCATAGTCCTATGAGGATGCTATGTTGCAAAGAAGCACAGTAGCTAAAAATAAGGACTCAGGAATCCTCTAGACCTGGATCAGATCCTGACTCTGCCATTTATTTTCTGTGTGGCTTTGGATGAGCCACTTCACCTCTCTGAGCCTCAGATTCCTCATCTGTAACATGGGGCTCACAGGTGAGGGTTCTGTGAGACGTGTAAATCACATAGCTCTGTGCCTGGCACCTGAAAACAGTCCCCAAACTCAAGGCATTCCTGTGACCAATAATACGTTCCCCCTTAGCAGCACCCACCTGGAGAGTGGGGTGCAAGGACCCCCGCAGTTCTCAGCCCTGTGTCCGGCGAGGTGCTGGAGCCTGACAGAGCTGGGCTCAAGTGCTGCCTTGGTTACTCATTGACTATGTGACTCGGGGCTGATGTCTCACCTGTAAAATGGGAATAATAACCTTGTCATTAGGTTGTTATAATAATGGTTATTATTTGCCCCAACAAGGGGTGGGCCAAGACAAACCTGGTATATTTGTGTGTCTACAGCAGGGGACACAGGTGAGTCTTGGGGTCCACCTAGAGCTGTCCTAGTAAAGAGTTCAGTGAAAGGCCCGATTAAGGGGGGGCTGGTTGGGGCTTCTGGGTCCAGGAGTCTGACGCCTCGTCCAGAGAGGCCTGAGAGGGGCCTTCACGCCACAGCTTTTGCCACCAATGGTTTGTACCCGTCCTTGTCCACAAGATGTCACCCAAGCAACAGCAAAGCAGGGGCCTCGAAACCGGCCAGTCCAGACGTCGACTCAGGGAACAGCAAGGTCCGGCCACAGCCCTCTCTCACCACCACTGGAACCTCTGGGATGCCCCTGGGGAAGAACCCATGCTGCCCTGGGTTCAAATCCCAGGATTTCCTACTGAACATGGTACTGTTGCCCCCAGAGGACACCAGTTTGTAGACTCCACCTAAAGTAATAAATAAATAGGGATAATAATTAATCCTACTTCTCCACAGAGTAGGATTAACCCCCGCCTGCGGAACAAAGAGGATGTGGAGGCAGTGTAAACAGACAACCGCACGTGGCCTGATTCAGGGCTGCTGCAGGCGGGCTCCATAGGGCACCTGGGATCCTCCATCCCAGCCCCGTGCTTCATAAGGGGCGGGGAGCAGACACCGGACAGGCGACGGTGTGGCATATCCTCGGTCCCCACCTGGCGCCGGGATCTGGACTGCTAAGAGGGGTAGGAAGGGCATGACCCCAGCCCCGGCTCCCCGGGGGCAGCCTGCGGCCCCGAGCGCAACACAGGACGCAGAAGGAGCCGCCGAGGCCCCGCCAAGGGTCCTGCAGTCTCCAGACCTGCGGGCC
>NW_020175018.1:10469149-10479531 GCF_003031525.2 Neophocaena asiaeorientalis asiaeorientalis | reverse complement strand
GCCAGGGAGCTGGCGCTGCTGTGCCCGCACTTCGCTGGCTGCCGCGCTCCTTATCCAGCTCGGGTCTGGGCAGGGACCACCTCGGTGACCCGTCCTCTCCCACGGGGGTTGCGTGGTCCCAGCCGGGCGGCGGCCCGCGGGAGGGAGCCCGGGCTGGACACACGCGCGAGCGGCGGGGAGGGGCCGCCGCGAGGCTGCACCCACCTCCAACTCCCCGGTGGAGATGGAGGCCTTGGGGCGCAGAGTCTTCTTCCCTGAGGACATGAAGAGCTCCCGGCCCCGGACCACATGAAGGTAGGGGAGGGAGAGCCCCTGTCCCGGCAGGGGCCGAATTGGGGAGGAAAAGAGAGCGGAATCCTTGATCCAAGGGCTACTGTCTGGCTTCTCACCCACCCCCGTCTGCAGACATTTGGGGACACCTGCCATTTGGAGTAGGACGTCCCCAAAGAGAGCACAGGCTCCAGAGAGAGCACTACGTTGTAGAGAAGTGTAGAGGGGATGAGCCCACTTGGAGAGAACGGGAAGGATGGTGGAATCTGGGGAGTCTTCCTCCCCAGGGAGCCATTGGAGGCTGGAGGAGAAGGTAGTTAGGGAGAGTGTTGGAACCAGAGGAGTCAGCAAAGGCGGAGGCTCAGAGGCAGGTGTCAACCGGAAAAAAAAAAAAAGCACAACGTGAGAGTTGTGAGTTAAGTTTTATTTGGGGCAAAATGAGGACCATGGCCCGGGAGACAGCATTTCAGATAGCTCTGAGAAACTGCTCCACAGATGTACGGGGGAAGGTCAGTATATATGTGATTTTGGTGAAGGGGGAGTGAATGCAGTCAGGCACATATTTTTTGCAGGTTTCTGCTAGTCTCTAGTGAAGGTTACTACTAGTCACGAGCAGACGTCACCAGGAAGGAGTTTAGTGCTTTTCTAGATACGAGGAGATACAAGAATTGGGCTCATAAAATCATCTCCTGAAAATATCTAACTATCTGAAGACCTGTTCTGCCAGTTTTTTCCCAGAGCACAGAGTGCCTCATTTCTGACCTCCACCCTGAACTCCTTTCAGGTGGTGTTGAAGGTCAGCAGCTGCAGCGGCTCATAATTTGATCCTTGTAGAGGCAGACGGCAAGTGCCAATTTGTAGCTGATGCAGGCAAAGCATGATTTACTTTGGGGTAAAGATGAGAGGTTTGAGGGGTAAGAGTGGAGCTGGAGGGGAAGAAGGGACAGAGGCATAAGGATGAAAATCCAGATTGGAAACAAAATAGGAAGGAAAAGCTTTTGGGCAGAAGAGGAATCTGGTCAGACTTGACTAACTCTAGGAGGAAGGGGTGGGGGAAGGGAGGCATGGAAACCAGTCAGGGGGTCATTGTGATAATGGAGGTGAGAAAAAGCTGTGGTAGTGAGCACACTGGAGATGCTTCCTCAGTAGACTCTCCAGGGGGCGTGAGCGATCCAGGGATTGGGGGCAGTGAGGAACAGGAGAAGCGGGATGGGGTAGGGCATTTATGGATTGAAATATCCAAATCCAGAAGGGTACTGACAACTAAAAAGTCACTCGCCATCTGGTTCTATAATTAGGTCACTAGCCACTGCAGTCGCTGACCTTCAACACAGCCCTGAAAGGATTTCAGGGTGGAGATCAGGAATGAGGTGCTCTGTGCTCTGGGAAAACTGGCAGAACAGGCCTTCAGGTAGTTTCAGGAGAAAAGTTTATGAACCCAATTTCTTGCATCTTCTCATACCTAGAAAAGCACTAAAATCATTGATGGAGACATTCGCTTTTCCTGACTAGCGGCAACCTTCTACCGAGATGTGTGCTTGATTGCACGTACCCCCTCCACCAAAATCATACATATACTGACCTTGCCCTTACTCTTCAGAGCAGTTCCTCAGAGCTATTTGAGAGCTATCTCCTTAGTAAGTCCCCAAACAAAACTGGACTCACAGCTCTCATGCTGTGGTTTCTTTTTTTCAGTCAACAATATACAGGGAAGTTTCAGAAACTGTGTCACTGTTTTTTTTATTCATGATCACAGCAGCACAGACTTAAGCGCACAAGGGAACCTTTTAGTTAAAAACAGGTGGAGTGGTTTCTGTGCTCACAGGTGTTTCGTGTGTTCCTGGGATATCGAGGCAGAGCCAGTGCTGCCCCTGTGTCCCGCTGGCTGCTGTCGGGGAGGGGTGCTACTCCAGGTTACCCGGCCTGTGTCTTGTCACCCGTAATACATCAGTCCTTTTTCTTTTTCTTAAATTCCATATATATGTGTTAGCATATGGTATTTGTCTTTCTCTTTCTGACTTCACTCTGTATGACAGACTCTAGGTCCATCCACCTCACTACCAATAGCTCAATTTCGCTTCTTTTTATGGCTGAGTAATATTCCATTGTATATATGTGCCGCATCTTCTTTGTCCATTCATCCGATGATGGACACTTAGGTTGTTTCCCTCTCCGGGCTATTGTAAATAGAGCTGCAGTGAACATTTTGGTACATGACTCTTTTTGAATTATGGTTTTCTCAGGGTATAATGTCATGAAGAACCTAGGGGTAAGACAGGAATAAAGACACAGACCTACTAGAGAATGGACTTGAGGATATGGGGAGGGGGAAGGGTAAGCTGTGACAAAGCGAGAGAGAGAGGTTTGGACATATATACACTACCAAATGTAAGGCAGATAGCTAGTGGGAAGCAGCCGCATAGCACAGGAAGATCAGCTCGGTGCTCTGTGACCGCCTGGAGGGGTGGGATAGGGAGGGTGGGAGGGAGGGAGACGCAAGAGGGAAGAGATATGGGAACATATGTATATGTATAACTGATTCACTTTGTTACAAAGCAGAAACTAACACACCATTGTAAAGCAATTATACTCTAATAAAGATGTAAAAAAAAATCAGTCCTGATTCAAGTTCATTAAACCAGATTAGAAAGAAGCTTGGTGCCTAAATTTGTGTTCACTGGCTGGAGCCTGAAGTCCCTCCCTGAGTCAGCTCACTGGGCAGCCTCTTCCATCGGGGCTTCCAAACACCCATGGTCCTTCTGGCAACTTGTGCAGTGTCACTGCAGTTTACTACATCCCTCAGTTAAATGCTAGCATGGGAGAAATATTTCAAAACCATATATATGTGTGTGTGTGTATATATATATATACACACACATATACACGTGTGTGTATATATACACAGGTATACACGTACATATATGCATATATATACATATTCATACATCCATATGTATATGTACATATATACATATATATTCACCAAGACTGGATGTCCAGGATCACTAAGGTAATAAAGCCCAACTCAGAAAAAGCCCTTCAAAGAGGTTTTCACTTGCCTTAGACCTGGCTAGTGGCAGATCTAAGATCAGAACCGTCTTCAGGCCCCTGGACCTGGTATTACAACCACACACCACTTGAAACCTGTGGCTTTCCAATAAGTGGCAAGAGTGATCCAGAAAAGGAAAACATTTCTCTAGTCCCATTGGTGTGGCCCAGCTTTGCTGTGGAGGAGGTGTTTCTGGGCATCACTGTGACACTGTGCTAGGAGGATGGCCTTAGCACCTCCCCTTCCTATCGCCTGTTATTTTCTTATGCACGCACCTCCTTCCAGTTTTCCTCCCCACCAGGCTGGCTTGTTCCCAGCTTGCTACCCATAAGCTGCAGCAGACTCAGCCTCAACTGTCACCATCACAGCCACAACAAGGAAAACAGGGATTGTTACTGATTAAAGTGAGCAGGCAAGAGGGAGGAGTTGGAACCCACGTAGCGACTGAGGGGACCAGAAATAGGAGGGGATGCTCGCTGCTTACAGGTTCTCTCACTGTCAGCAGGGGGCAGGCCAGGCTGCCCTTTGGGGGCAAAAGTCCACTTGGAGGCCAGAGGCTGCCGGAACCAATGCTGTTATTTTACATGGGACACCACTTATGAATGGAAACTAAACACAACAGAAATGAAACAGCCACATTAAAAGCTAAAACAATGAGGAAGATTAGACAAATAAGTTTTCATCCAGAAATTTGAACACCAGGGTCATCAGATGTTTAGCAGTTTGAGGTTTGGGAAAGAAACTTTTTACATAACCAGACAGATTATCAATACAGATAATACTTAGATTTAAGCAAATTAAAAAAAAACACCTGTCATTAAAGGATATGGACTGGATGCCAGGTCCTTTATCCTTTAAAAGGGACTTCCTCCCTCAGACCCCTTAGGGACATGGAGCTAACTAAGCCTTTAGCAATTGAACACCTTTTTCACAGATCACAAATTTTAGTGAGAGTCAGAAGGGGAGTTTGCTAGGCATGCAGATTTTTTTCCCAGGCTTTTCTCCCAAAATTGATTCAATGGGCCTGGGGTGGGATAATGAGTTGGCAGTTTATCATCCCCAGGTGGATGGTGCAGGTGGTCCACTGGTCCATACTTTGTGAAATGCTGACTCACGGTGCTCCTTAAACTTCCGTGAGAATAAGTCACCTGGAGTACTTGTTGAAAGATTCCTGTCCCATCCCCTATGGGTTCTGATTTACCAACAAGAGTACCAGATGATTCTCAACAGTGAAGTCTGGAAAACATTGGCTTCTAGAACTCCCTAGGGCACTTAATAATGGACCTGTTTTGGGTGCCACCCCCAAAGGTTATAATCCATTTGGTCAGAGTGAGTCAGATCAGATAGTTCCCTTGACTGAATTCACCAGGAATTATTGATATGACACATCAGCAGTTATGTATATTAACCAACAGCCTTGGTAACAAAAGTTTTGTCAAAACTACAAACTAGGAGGGCTAAGGGGAGCTGAAATGAAATGTTCTATTTTAAAAAATCACACTGGATACTTTTTTTCACAGGAGCATAAAATTTAATGTTTTTGGCCAGCAATATGCTGAATTCCTAGTTTACAGAGGTAAGATTACCATGGTTTTCATGTGCACTGTCTACAGCAGGTTCGGTGACTGGGAACTGAGAGCTTTTTCCATTTTAGCACAAAATGTGAAAGATGTTTGCTGGATCCCCACAACCAGAGATTTTCCAGCCTCTTCGATCAATTTTTTTAAAAGTCTATGTACTGCATTTTGATACCCTAAGAAGATGGAGTAGGATTCTTCTGGAATGAAACGACTGAAGCAAAAGCTTTTCAATGAATACTTAAATCTCTAGGTAGAAGACACATTACAGCCAGGAGGAGCTTCCGTCCTGATTTCACATATTCCAGGCAGCACTGCAGGGAGGCCTAGCTAAACACCATCACTAGCGCTGCATCCTCTGGGAAAAGCTGCAGAGCCAGCTACTTAGAGAGAGTGTTGAGTGGGCACAAATATAACAGGAGTCCAGGTGACACAGGTAATTCCAAGTTGGCAAGAAACGTTGAATTCTATTTTCAGTTCTAGGCAAGTCACAGTATTAATTTTAATACTGAACAGGCTGAATGAAAACTGAGCCCTAATCCAATTTTTAAGTGTTCCCTTCCAAATGAAGTGCAATCAATATGGGGAAAGCGCCTTTCCACCAGCGAGTGGAGTGAGCTTGCCTCCGATACAAGGGCTCCTTGGCTAACAGAAACTCCCCTCAGCTGAGATTAATAAAGGCTTCGTGACCGCCGTGATCAGAACTTCTGCGCTCAGAACTAGGGCTGATGACAGCTACCAGATACAGGGGTCAGACGGGAACCGGCTTAAAAGAGTAAACGTTCACCATCTCTTCAGGAACTGCTGGATGATTCTAATTCCTTCCTGTACTGCACTTCACAAATACCCTTAGATGTTCAGATGAAAAAGACAGGTGTGAATTCTTGGAGAGCATCAGTAATATCTGAGAAGTCAAAGAAATTTTCAGAAACGCTTCTGAATACAAAATAGATGATGGAAACATAAAACCCAATGAATTCAACTGCTCTCCCTTTTTTAATCAATTTTACACGATATCATACATGAGTAACCACATTAGGAGACATGATGGGTTTCCTGTACATATACAAGATGGTGCAAGCTCGTTAACTGAGGCTTATATAAGGTTTTATCAGTTTCCAGAGGAGGCAGTACAGAGCTATTGAATACAGGTGAAGCACAAGAATACAGTAGACAAGACAGGATATCAACTCAGCAGAGGTGAATTCTTAAGGCGTGCGGCCCCTGCCCACACTGTCTGCCATTAACCAAGCGTAGAGGACTTCCTCTCTCGTGCAGTTAACCTGCGCAGAACACAGGCCTGTAGGACACGCGGCTCCGTGGTGACCCCACAGCTCAACCGCACCCACCTTGATGCTGAAGCAAACTGCATCTTCCTTTCTCCAAGTATTCTCAAGAGTAATAAAGCTATTCCCGGTCACCCTCACTCCTTGGGTAACCTACACTCTAAAATATATTAAATGATTATTAATCTGGCAACATTCTCAAGCATTTTGGCATTCAAAGTATCTCAAATAGCTCATCACTATTCATCTACTCACAGAAAATTCTTTGAGCTTCAAGACTGTTTCTGATTCCCACCCTCCCGCCCCCCAAAGTATGGCCATTACACATAGGATAAACTTACTAGAGTTAAAAGAACTAAAAACAGGGCAGACTTTTCCTTAAGAAATAAAGCAGGAATGGGGAGGGAAGAGAAAGTCTAGGACACACATAAATGGAGGAAGCTGAGTCCACTAACGTTTCTATCACTGCTACGCAATCCATTAACAATTTTGAGCAAGTGTTTCCTACTTTCCTTTTTCACACTCAATCTCATCAGAGAGAGGAAGTGTTACAACTTCACAACATCGACCTTCACTTGGCCCATGGAATTCCCATGGTAGGCAATGGGGAAACGGTGCCGATGGGCACGCAGTCAGCTACAGCTTCTCGTGGCCAGAACGTGGCCTCCTCACGGTCTGGCGCGGGTTTTTGTTCTCTCACTTATGCATCTCAGGAACATGTATGTTGAAAGTCTACATTAAAGGCTTCCAGGACACAACAGGGAAAGAAAAACCATGCATCACATCCACATCTATTTTCGACCCTTCACGAAGCCTAAGCCTCTTACAGCGATTTCATATCTGTATAAAAAAGGCTTTCCTAAGCAGGTTTTTAAAAAGAAAAAGCAGGAGAAATCACTAACTGTGGCTGAGATTTGACCTAAAGTAGAGAAAGAAAACAAAATGTTTACTAGATTTAAAAAATAATAATTTTACAAGGACAATCTTCAATCTGTATTCCTATTACTTGTCTCCAGAAGCAGAGTATTAATACAAAATATAAACTGATTTTTCATTACACAATTCCACAAGATTTCAGTGAACATTTAACATTTATTACCTTTGTAAATCCCATGTAATAATCGGTGGCTACCGAATGTTTCCTATATGTGATTTTATACTTTTGCACAACCCTTCATATAAACTATGTACCGGGAGGAAGTGTGATAAGAAACATCTAAAGAACAACTATTCCTCTTTCCTGAAAGAGCAAAATCAAATTACTCCCTATCTCACACCCCACCGCCACCATGCAGAAAGTTACCAATTCCTAAACTCAGAAATCAACACTGTAATAAACGCTGTCATGAAATTAAACCAGTGATGGTCGATGCTGAAGTGGTCCTTACTCCTGACAGGTTTCCAGAGGAAAACAGCTTAGACAGCTGGGCTGTGCTTCTCTGCCACCACATGCCTCAGTTATGTAACTCTGATGCCAAATCCCTGGGGTCCTACCCTCAACACTGTCTCAAGCCCAATCTCCAGCCCACTGCAGAGTCCAGTCTCCTGCCTCCACAAAATACAAACCCACCACCCCAAACTCACCATCTTCTCTGCCACAGGAAAGAGCCCTGTGCAATGTGAACATCTTCACATTTATTTCCACAGTGACAACATGGACTAGATTTAGTAACCATCGTGGGGGAGAGAAATCTCTCATTGACCTATGAGTTAAATCCCAAAACAATGAATTTCAACTATTCCAAGTCTTCTATTGACTTAACATTTATTGAATCAAATGCTAAACTCCCCCTAGGCCTTAGAAATAGTGATACAGACAGTTTGTCAAGTATTTATGATGGGATTTGACTTCTAAGACCTAGACGAGCTTGACAGTTACAGCCCATGAAGTACATGACTCAACACAGATTTCTTGATCCAACATTCACAGGACATTTTTTTAGTACTACTTTAATTTTGATCTCCCCCTAAAAGGCAGAAACCACATCCTACACTCCTATGCAACTTGTTACCTCAGCATTTTAGAATAAAGGAACAAGAAGAGGTCGAGGCATAAAGAAAACCCAGCTTCTCTAGGAACAACGGAGCACACAGTTCCTGGAGAGAGGGAGGAGACAGCCTCTGTACCCATCTGCTCAAGGCTGTTGGCCACAGTTCCCTTAAAAATGCCTGGAAATGCTGCCAGCAACAAGAGACTCAAAGTAGGGGACCAAGTTTTATAAAAGAAGCTAAACATGTTTAGGAAACATAAAAAGTGTAACCAGTCAGTGATGACCTATGTGCTTGAAGCTTTGGTGGGCTTCCTTGGCCAGTTTCTCAGACACCAAAACCCATTCCTGATTAATTATCAACATACAATCAAACCAAAATACAGAAACGCATACTTTTGTTCAGAAGAGGGAAACAAAGGCACAGAAACCTGCCAAAATAGATTCTTCTTCCCATAAGAATAGTATGGTTGATTAAAATAGTTTATCACTAGTGAAACTTGTATCACTAGAGCGGACAATACGAATTAGTTTTTAATAAAATGACATTCACTGGATTCCTGGTATGTGCATTCAATGTGAACGATCATCAAAAATATATTACAGTTAAAGGTTTGTAAGGAGTTCTGTTGGGGCTTTCTACACTATATTTAGCATTTCAGATGAGAAGTACCACAAGAACGTATTAGATATCTACTGTTCCTTTGTACGTAATGTATGGCAATTAAAGAGTCTATCTCCTACTGCGGGCTCAAAGACATCCATGGTGAGAAATGTCTAAGTGATGTGCTCAGTGATTTCTACACCCTTCATCAAAGGCAGCCCTGTGCATCAAATTCCACACCTAGAAAGTTCAATAAACTGTATTACACTTTAATAAATACTTCTGTGTATTTGTTCGCCTTTTGCTTTTAAGCTCAGCTTAAATTTTGTCAAGGAAACCATTTCACAAGAGGGTACATGACAACCTACTATCAGCAATATTCCTTGTTTATTAGAATCTGAAGATGTCCATATTACATCAAATATAAATATATATTATATTTACATTTACTTCTTAGCTTTTCAATTTGGGTGAGTATATTTATAGATAATGCCACTAATGTCACCACTATTATAATCCTCAGTGCAACTGGTATTTTCCTTCCATTAGATGCATATAAGGTTAGACAGCACCTTAAAAGAGGTGTACTATTCTCTCTCTTTTTTTTTTTTTTTAATGAAAAGAAACAATGGGTATCCATAAATGGAAATCTAGGAATTTTCTAGGAGATTCTGTTTTGTTTTTCAGTATTTCAAAATACCTGAAAAATGTGGTCCCTTTTTGCAGTACTAGTCTCTACTTGGGGACAAGAAATTAATGAAATATGCAACTCAGAAAGGAAAAGAGCCCAAAGAAAAGAGAACCTGCTTGTTAGCTCATTAATCTGTTTAGTAAAGATCTGTTTTAAAAGGTCTCAACACTGTACAATATTATACAAAAACAATCTTCAGCCTTCAAAGCAGCTGGTACATTTTCGAAGAGATCCGTGTGCCCCCCTAACAGTCTGCTGCCTTGGTGGGCCTTGGTCTTGGTTACTTTCGGTCATCGATAGTCTTAATGAATTCCACTGCTGCTGTGAACTGCATCCACCAATAAGACTCCTCTCCAGACAGACAGCTGGCATAAAAGCTACTGATGTACTGAACAGTGGACAGCAAACAGGGTGGATTTGCCTAGAGAAGTGAAAAATAAAAGAGTCAATTACTCAGCTGTATAGCTCTGCAAATATAATTTACAGTAACATCTTCAAATGTTTTTCTGTGGAGAGAGATACTAGTCTTTTTTCCATGTTTCCACTGCAGGGGGCACATGTTCGATCCCTGGTTAGGGAACTAAGATCCCACATCCCACATGCTGCACGGCGCAGCCAAAAAAAAAAAGAAAAAGAGAGAAAGATACCAGTCTTTTTGAAAAAAATCCCCCAAATCCTGTCTGGAACTAATCTGTAAACCCTAGCTACTATGAGTAGCAACAGTACTGGAAAGGCTACTCAGGTTCTAATCCTAGCTGAACTATCTAGAGCTTTCTATCCTAACAAAGCACTTGACCTCCCTGGTCCTTAAAGAGGCTGAAATAATCCCAGTGGATTTACTCAACATCCCAGGATTTCAGAATGTTAGATAAGGAAAGAAATGCTGTAGGCAAATTGAGTTATATCTATTTAGTTAA
>NW_020175018.1:10313238-10469119 GCF_003031525.2 Neophocaena asiaeorientalis asiaeorientalis | reverse complement strand
TGGGGGGGTGGGGGGGGGGAAAACACAACTAAAAAAGAGAGTATGTCCTCTGCTGCAAGAGGTAACACAGAACATTTCCTGCTTTTTCACCTTCATGTGGAGAGAAAGGACACAGTGTATTAAGTTAGGAAGACAGGCTAAGCCCTGCTCCTTCAAAGGAGCTTAAACTGGCTCTGCCTAGAGACTAAATACATCACCTGTGGAAGAGAGAGGAGCAATGGGCAACAGGAAAAGTTATGAAGGCTGATCACACATTGATCCTACAGGTTCTGACTCTGAGATAAGAGTTCAGGTTGCAGAAATACTGCAAACATTAAAAATTAGTAAGCTATATGTCAAACATACTTTAGACAGCAACAGAGGGCTGAGCTGACTGGAACACATGGGTGATGCAGTTATTTGGTGGTTGTGTGCACCCAAACCATATGGTTCCCCACCCCCCGACCAAAATGTTCAAAATAAACCGTTTAAATGATGCAACTTTAAAGTCAAAAAAAGAAAAGAAATGTCAGTACTTTTAAAAATAATATGGTAGGGCTTCCCTGGTGGCGCAGTGGTTGAGAGTCTGCCTGCCGATGCAGGGGACACGGGTTCGAGCCCCGGTCCGGGAAGATCCCACATGCCGCGGAGCAGCTGGGCCCGTGAGCCATGGACGCTGAGCCTGCGCATCCGGAGCCTGTGCTCCGCAACGGGAGAGGCCACAACGGTGAGAAGCCCGCGTACCCAAAAAAAAAAAAAAAAAAGGTACAATTACAAAATATGAGGCTAAAAGAGGAGAAAGATGATTGGTAAATGTAGTAGTTTATGTGATAAGTACTATGAAGAATTCAATGAGAAAGAAGATGGTAAAAACATGATAAGGGCTTCCCTGGTGGCGCAGTGGTTAAGAACCTGCTTGCCAATGCAGGGGACACGGGCTCGAGCCCTGGTCCGGGAAGATCCCACATGCCTTGGAGCAACTGAGCCTGCACGCCTATAGCCCGTGCTCCGCAACAAGAGAAGCCACCGCAATGAGAAGCCCACGCACTGCAACAAAGAGTAGCCCCCACTCGACACAACTAGAGAAAGCCCACGTGCAGCAACAAAAACCCAACGCAGCCAAAAACAAATAAATAAATTTACTTAAAAAAACAAACATGATAAAAAGAACTTGCCCTCATTCATTCTTTCGTTCAGTAATTATCTACTGAGTTCCAACCAAGACCTTCAGGCACTGCTTTAAAAGCTGAAAACGTTCTAGCAATCTAGTCCTCCCCTCCTTTCTTTTGAAAATCCTAACTTCTGGACAGAACAAAACTTGACATTAGACACTTCCTTTCTGGGTAACACAGAGCTTGAAACTTGTAAAAGAGCCAAAGTCTCTAACATCTGGTGACATCTGCACCACCTGACTCAGGACACCAAATAAACTATTCTCACTAACAGTAGTGAGGGACCCACCTTTATCAACACAAAAACCAAAACAGGGACGAAGTCATCTGCTCCTGGGACGGAGTCCTCGTTGGCCAGGCTCAGGAGGTTCATGATCGTGGAGCACATTCTCAGGATGCACTGCACTTTGTCCCGGGGCGTCTTGTAAGCACTTATTGTCCTGATTTCTGACTGTGCAGATGGCCACGGTGCCTCCCGAAGATAAACCTAAGTGAGACAACACAGAGCTAGTTAGACAGATCTTGGATCAAACGGCAACTACATGCAGCGAACAGAGCGACCTCCACATCAGGAGGCCGAAGGGTAAGGCTGTTGCCTTTCCCTTTTTCCAGTAAAACCAAATCGCGATTCCTCCCCGTCCTCCCGCTTAGGAGTGAAGCTTAACTTTTAAACTTTTAAATTATTTGCTTTGCATTTTAAGATAAAACCACCCAGGGGAATTCCCTGGCAGTCCATTGGTTAGGACTCTTTGCTCTCACTGCCACGGGCCTGGGCAGTGAGATCCCTGGTTGGGGAACTAAGATCCCGCAAGTCCCGGGCGTGGCCCCCCACAAAAAAACCACCCAGATATATATTAATAGAGGCATATGATAACGCAGAACCTAGAACTCATAAAATTTCAAACATTTATCTTTCTTAAAGAGCTAGAATGGAACTTATCTCTGTATTGTAGCTGATTCCAAAAGCACAAACAAGCTACTTTTAAGATACTTTAAAAATTAATATGTACCTTTGTTGCCGTAGTTCTAGAAATCGAAGACAATTAAAAATTTTATGCCAATTTATGTTTGGATTTTATTATTATTATTTTTTGGCCACGCCCTGCAGCATGCAGGATTTTAGTTTCCTGATCAGGGATGAACCCGTGCCCACTGCATTGGGAGCACAGAGTCTTAACCACTGGGCTGCCAGGGAAGTCCCCTTCATGTTTGGATTTTAATAAAACAACCAGAAAACTCGTATACCTAAAATGTTCCTATTTTCAGATTTTGTAAGAGTTGTATGACAGATAAAAATGCTAATATCAATAACTAAAAGGTAATTTTGAGGTCACATTGAGATTCAATTCCCTCTCCTGGACAGTAGTTTTCACACTCTTTGAAGTACCACCGGATCCCTTCTTCATATGGGACCTTCCTGCAGAAACGTGACTATAAAAGCATCGGTGCAGAGCACCGCTGCCCCAGGAGGAGCAGAGCTATGGACAGGAAGACCCGCCTGCAGGGGCTGGTGTCAGGGCAGGGGCTCCTCCATGCTGGCCCTCCCTCCTCTCCACTACTAAGGTCCCTTCCCAGGCCAGGGAATTTTAATCCGTGGAAGGACCTTTGAGAACTTTACAGTTAGACCAAGTTGCACCTAGTGCAAGTGGTGTTGTACAACTTATTACATTCTGCTCCCTTGAAAAACTGGTAAGATGCACATGGTATACCAAGCAATTTTTAATTCAATAATACCACCCACACTATATAAACCTGTATTACCTCTGGTATCTGAAGAGCTCTGTGATTTGCAGTCACTACTTTAGACAATCTCTGAATATGTTCATGAAGAACTCTGAAAACCCCAAAAAATACATAAGTAAATATATATTTCAGAAAATAAGGTACACCGATAGTCATAATTGATGTTTTTCAAAACATTTAAAACGTTTTAAACTTACTTCTAGATACAGATTACAAACACAGTTGAGACTATCTCTTAGCTGTAAGTACTCTGTCTTGTCAAAAAAAAAAATCTCCTATTTAGGATCTGCTTAGAAATGCTGAGTGAGCCAAGGGGATGCAGGGAGAAGAGTAGAGAAGCCCTCCTTTCCTGGACTAGGACAGCATTCCAAGGGAGAAAGCAGAGGAGCCCTTAGCCTAGAAGCTAATTGGACAACTAATTGGTAAATAGGCCAAGAGGAAGTAGAGGGATCAGGGGTCAGAAACCAAAGATCAGAGATGCTTAGACAAGGGACTCTGAGGACACTCCACCTCTCATTTCAGAGATGACAATAACTAGGCTTAAAAAGGAGAAGGGGGCTTCCCTGGTGGTGCAGTGGTTGGGAGTCCGCCTGCCGATGCGGGGGATGCGGGTTTGTGCCCCGGTCCGGGAGGATCCCACGTGCCACGGGGCGGCTGGGCCCGTGAGCCATGGCCGCTGAGCCTGTGTGACCAGAGCCTGTGCTCCGCGGCAGAGGTCCGCGTACCGCAAAAAAAAAAAAAAAAAAAAAAAAAAAAAAAAAAAAAAAAGGAGAAGGATTTGCCTAAGGCCACACAGTGGTTAGGAGGGAGCAGAGACTAAACCCAGCTTTCCTGACTTCGAGTGTTCTTTCCAGAACACAGGATTAACTCTCCACTCTACAAACCCACAGAAACACCACGGAAGAGAGGGTAGGAAGAACCTGCTTCAAAGGTGCTCTTTTCAGTAAGTACAGTTTGAATGTCCCCATTCCTCATCCCACTGTGGAAGCCAAAAACTGGTGCTCTGGAAAGAAAACAGGGCCCATTTGGCAAATTCCACACAGAAACTTGGGGAGGGGTAAAAAGCCTCTGAGACTATGAACAAGCGAGAGAGGCAGGTTGGAATAAGCCTAACCCACCCACAGGAAAGTGAACTTTCTCAAATGTACATACAATATTGTAAAATTTCCATGAAAAAAAAAAATCTTATGGAAACAACCAATGCCCCACCCTATTACATGGGCCCTTGAGAGTCGCCCACAGAGAGAGCCCGTGTCACTGCTGGGGGGCACGGTGGCCATCTCAACATGCTTGGGGCAGAAACAGCATCGTAAAGCAGTGGTCAAGAAAATGCAGAAGAGGAAAAAAAAAAGCTAAGTCATCCATAGCCTCATTACCCCAAAATAACCACCGTTATCATTCCAGATTTTTTTTTTCAAGATTAATTTTTTTAGGTTTACTTTTAAGAATAGGCTTTATTGAGATATAATTCATATACCATACAGTTCCAGATATTTTGATTTTCAAATATATAACTTTTCATTCCAAACAAATAATAAGCATATATTATAACAGAAGTCACGCACCGTGCTGGATGCCCTGATGGAGTGATGAATGAAAGCACTATGCTGCTGCTCTCACAGAGGGAACAATCCAGTGGGGGATACAGGCTTTCATCAATCGATCACACAAACCAGTGGCCAGGAACAGGGGCGATTCTGCCCCCAAAGGACATCTGGCAATGTCTGGAGACACCCTTGGTTCTCACACCTGGCAGGGTACTACTGGCCTGTAGCATGTAGAGGCCAGGGATGCTGATAAATGTCCTACAATGCACAGGACAGCCTCCCACTCCAAAGAATTATCTGGCCCAAAATGTCAGTAGTGCCAGCTTGAGAAACCATGCCTCCAACAAATGTAAAACCGCAACTGTGGCAAGTGCTAAAGGAAGGTA
Organism: Neophocaena asiaeorientalis asiaeorientalis; assembly: GCF_003031525.2. Classification (NCBI taxonomy): domain Eukaryota; kingdom Metazoa; phylum Chordata; class Mammalia; order Artiodactyla; family Phocoenidae; genus Neophocaena; species Neophocaena asiaeorientalis. Next base: position 10,464,292 of record NW_020175018.1, on the reverse strand, counting down.
TTCAGGCCTGAGGGAGGGCTGACAGGGCATTTAACCTAGTCAGAAAGGCCAGGAAACGTTTCCCCGAGGAAGTGATGTCTGAGTGAAGATCTGAAGGATAAGAGTAGGTAGAAGAAAGAAGGGAAGAACAGCTGAGACAGAGTAAACAGCAGTGCCTTCCACAAAGGCCGTACCAATTTATACACCCTCCAGCCTGATTCCCCACATCTCTGAAAACAGAGTATTTTCATTCTTTCTGATAACTCTGATAGGTGAAAAAAGGTAACATGTATTTTTTCCTTCACTACTCAGACACTAAGTCTCACGTATAGCTTGTCTAAAATAATGGGGTTGGCTGGTATATTCCTACTTAGTCCAACACAGGCCGTTACACTTAGAAGCACTCACTGGTCACGGAGTATGTCCCCGTCCTGATTAGGGTAGAAGGCAAGTTTGAAGATCCGATTCATCACACTTCGCTCAATGGCGAGCTGGGCATCCTGAAGCTGCTCCTCACTCGCATTCTGCCATATGACATCCTGGGCCATGGCGCCATAAAGGAACTGCAGAAAATCTTCCACCTGAGCAGTTTTATCATCAGCTGCCGTGAGTTTCTGAAAGTCTCCAATGCAAAATAATAATCTTTAAAATACAGTATTTGAATAATTTCAAATAGGAAATTATTAGAATTCTTTTTTTTTTTTGCAGTACGCGGGCCTCTCACTGTTGTGGCCTCTCCCGTTGTGGAGCACAGCCTCCGGACGCGCAGGCTCAGCGGCCATGGCTCACGGGCCCAGCCACTCCGCGGCATGTGGGATCTTCCCGGACCGGGGCACGAGCCCGTGTCCCCTGCATCGGCAGGCGGACTCTCAACCCCTGCGCCACCAGGGAAGCCCTCTCCCAAATTCAATCCAGGATAAACATGGAATTTATTGGTTTGACATCAAGGTTTAATAACTAAGAAATAATTGCTAATTTAAGGAACTTCTCTTAGACAGGTAGGTACTCAAAAAAAGCAGCAAAAGAAAAATTCCCAAATCTTCCCAATAACATACAGCTTAACCTAAAGGTCTCTAGTTACCTTGAATGAATTCCCTGATCTTCTTTTCTTTGCTCTCAAGCAGCAACCTCACACAGACAGTGGTGAAGTATCGATTGGCCACCTCTTTGTCCCGCAAAACCCTTTGCAGTAGCCTTTCCAGGTGAGCCTGCGTGGTCTGCAGTCCTTGTCGACAACGAGTGAGGTAAGCAATATAGGGGGCCCTTTTCCTAAAAGGAAATAGGCTCTGCAGGACATCAGACATACACGGTGCACACTTTCTTCGGAGACTAAGAGTCCTGATTTTCCCTTAAATGAAAAAACTACTCCGAAGACTTTGGTTTTACAAATTAGCATGTCAGGCTGCAGACAACCATCCTGAGGACTAATTATGCTCCAGATCAAGAAACAGAACCAGATGCAAGGATGTAATGTACAGCACAGGGAACAGAACCAATGTTTTATAACAACTTTAAGTGGAGTATAATCGGTAAAAAAAAAGCGAATCACTATGTTGTACACCTGAAACTAATATAACATTGTAAATCAATTAAAAAAAAAGAAAGAAACAGAACTCTTCTGCATGTGTGTCAAGAACATCATCTACTGGGCTGAACACTTAGCCCCTTAATTCCCTAAACATCGCTAAGTCCCTTTGCATCGTTGGTCTGCTATTTTGGAGCAGTCTCCATGCTGGTAGAACCTCATACTTAACAGGAAGTTGACTGCTACAATGACTAAAATGACAACAAAATACAGATTAATATACTGCTAGATCATTAAACATACCACTAATTATTTGCTTATAGTCTAAACGTAGCAATCATTAGAGCACCCATTCCCTAAGTCTCTTTACTTCCTAAGCTTCTCAACTACATTTTAATGTCAGCAAGGGACTGGCAACAGACAAAGGGTAGTGATTCCAAGACTTACACCTGCTTCCCTGGTCCAAGGAAGCAGTCTTTTCTATCCCTCTAAAAAAGGGAAATGATACCCTAGTTATCCTGGTGTCCCCTCCGCTAAAGGCGGGGCAAAGCTGAAGTAAAGTGCACTCTGTGTTAGGAAGAGCTGCTCATTTATAACTACATTTCCAGACTAAATAGCCAAATGCATTCTTTGAAAATCTACATCCAGGTAAACATAGCCAAGCACTTTGTGGTGAGCCTAGATTCATTTCTGAAATAAGGACTGAGAAGAAAATACCTGCAGCTGAAAAGAGGTGTATAAGTGAAACATGTGGGGTATAATTACCTATAGTCCTCAGCGATAGAAGCCAGTAGTTTCCTACAAGTCCTGTTATCAAAGCGGCACACACAACGCATTGTTTCTTGAAGTTGAGCCATTAAGTTTTTATCTTGTAAATTAATTGCTTCAGCTATTTGAACTTTTAGAAAGCAGACAATTTCATTGTCTAAATAAAAAAATAAAAATTCTGTTATTGTTGAGAATTTCCACAGGCTTTTCATAAGCTAAAGGTCATCCCTCAGCTTTTGGGATGTCAATTACGCTTGTATCAGTAGAACTAAGCAGTATCAATCAGAGAATATTTTAATGAGCCATCAATAATCAAAGTGCCCTTAACTGATAGCTAATATAAATGTATTACATTGAACTGTACAGAACTGCTGTAGTTTATTTTTTTAATAAATTTATTATTTTATTTATTTATTTTTGGCTATGTTGGGTCTTCGTTGCTGAGTGCAGGCTCTCTCTAGTTGTGGTGAGCGGGGGCTACTCTTCATTGCGGTGCTAGGGCTTCTCATTGTGGTGGCTTCTCTTGTTGTGGAGCATGGACTCTAGGTGCGTGGGCTTCAGTAGTTGTGGCTCACGGACTCAGTAGTTGTGGCTCGTGGGCTCTAGAGCACAGGCTCAGTAGTTGTGGCACACGGGCTTAGTTGCTCCGCGGCATGAGGGATCTTCCCGGACCAGGGCTTGAACCTGTGTCCCCTGCACTGGCAGGTGGATTCCTAACCACTGCGCCACCAGGGAAGCCCTGCTGTATAGTTTAAATACAGTTGAATACTGGCAATTCATATGGTTCAACGTATAAATATAGGAAAAAATAAACTATCAGGCAGCAACTTACCTTCTGGGTCTGTATGGTCTGGTAAACCATTCCTTGTTGAATGGGTTAGCACTGGGAAAGCAACAGAATCCGCAGAACAAAGAGCGAGCCTCAGTTTCTTTTTTGCATCTCTGAAGGATGAGTTGAAGATACATTAATTTCTTTGTTCACATATGGTCATATTTCATGAACTATTATCATATTTACTATACAAATCAATAGGCTACCACGTCAGGACTCAAATGTTTCAAGTGGTCATAAATAAAAGATAATTTTCAACTTACTGACACCTCACTTAAGGAGTGGGCTTTCTAGTTACCTGAGAAGCAAGGCTGCAAAAGTGCTCTGGGCAAGGACCATTCGGTAAAGTCACCAGAATCAAACAAACCCTTTTTGACCTCCTAACATACGCTGAGTTCTACGCTAAGCACTACGAGGACAGTCGAGGCTGGATTACGCCCAGGCTGGGAGGGAGTCAGCAGAAGTCATCAGATCCATCTCACCACCCACATTTAGGAAGCCTTCTACCACATCTCTTGAGGAATGTTGATCCTGCCACAAGACAAGCCGACCCCCGACAAGAAGCCCTTTCTGTTGCCTTGCTGCTTGAAACTCTGTGTTGAGCCAAAACCTGCTTCTTTTCAACTTCCGCCACTGAACCACCTGCCACCACCAGGCAGAGCACCCTTCGGTAAGGCGTCACCCTCCACAGCAGGGCAGCCCTTCATACTGGGAGGGGAATGTAGGGCGTGGACCAGAGCTTCTTCAAAGCGTCCAAGGCTGCCATCCAAAAAAAGGAGTCAAAACATCTCCGAGAACAAGCCAGAGTTTGCTCCTCCTGCAGGATTATCACTTGTCCACCTCATCTGACTAGTTCTGAGTCCTTCCTTATTGGTTTGCTTCCTCTAAAACGAGTAACTTACAAATCAACCCAAACAAATGTAATATTTGCCTACTTTGCAGAGACTCCGAATCTATGTAACAGTAAAGTCATGGCTGGAAAATAAAAATTTAAATCTTTAAAAATTGTGAATCACTGTGTTGTACCCCTGAAACTTATATAATGTTATATATCAACTATATCTCAATAAAAGTAAATAAATAAAATAAAATGATATGCTGCTTAGAGTCTGCTTTAAATTAATTGGGGGAGGAGGTAAACATGAAACAACATGGGCCACGTATTAGTAACTGTTAAGTCTGGGTGACAGGCACATCACTGGACTCTTCCGTTTCTGTACATACTTGAATATTTCTAAAATAAAAAGTTTAAAAACAGAGAAAGAAAGACAGAGGCAAGGTCATAGATAAAAACAGAGAAATGGACGGATGATTAGTGCTTTAAAAGTGATAATCCGTGTCTGGAAAAACACCAGTTCCCTGTGAAACGAAAGCAAATTTTTCAGGTTCCTAAAGTCATTTTCTTTCTCAAGCCCTGTTAGAAATGGAGAGACCTGCACAGGTAATGAGGAGAATGCCAAACTGGGAGGCTTACTGGGGACAGTGGGTCATTCAACAACTCTGCAGTGGACCCTCCTTCTACTTCAGTCCTGCCCTAGCACCTCTCACACACAGAGCTGGGAATTCTGCCCAGGCACAGGCACTGCCACTGTTCCATTTAAATTACTCATGTGGGGCTTCCCTGGTGGCACAGCGGTTAAGAATCCGCCTGCCAATGCAGGAGACACGGGTTCAAGCCCTGGTCCGGGAAGATCCCACATGCTGTGGAGCAACTAAGCCCATGTGCCACAACTACTGAGCCTGCACTCTAGAGCCCTCGAGCCACAACTACTTGAAGCCTGTGAGCCTAGAGCCCGTGCTCCGCAACAAGAGAAGCCACCGCAATGAGAAGCCCGCGCACCGCAACGAAGAGTAGCCCCCGCTCGCCGTAACTAGAGAAAGCACACGCGCAGCAACAAAGACCCAACGCAGCCATAAATAAATAAATAAATTTTAAAAATTACTTATGTGGCCCCTGTGAGCATATGAGGTTTTCTTGTTTTTGTTTTCAATCCCTGAATTAAAGCCTTTGATGTATGACATCCACAAGGGAAGCAAAGTCTTCTCAGTGAATAGTATTTCATTCTTACCTCTCTGCTTTATACACTTATTAAGTGCCTCAATGAAACACCTGACTTGAAGTGACTGCAATGGTGATGAAAAGCTCAAACCCAAAGGTCCTAAATCCTATAAAAGAAATACCTGTAAGAGAAAGCTGAATCCTGAGGGTGGGCGGCTTGGCTCGCGGAATCTGGGAGATCGTCAGCTGAGATGTTTTGCAGGGTTTCGTCACGAGGCGAATCGTGCGCACTTTCACCATCACCCATAACTTCTAAACAAAACCCAGCCCCCCAAAAGGATAAGCAGGTTAATCTGGAACATTCTGGCACTGGTAGGTATTCAGAACAACTCAACAATAAATTAACTTGTGCCTTCCAACAAGAGTTCTTTGAAAGAAAAAGGAAAAAGGAACTTCAAACACTTAACTAAATTATTGATAGCAATGATAATATATCAAAAGAGCAGTTGTTGAAAATAGTTTTACTTCTTATCTGAATCCTAATCTAAAACAATGAAAGTCTTTATTAACTTAATAAGGATAATACTCTGTAATCACGATCACTGAACCACAGAACTAAAAGGGGCCTCAAAAATCATATCAGGGCTTCCCTGGTGGCGCAGTGGTTGAGAGTCCGCCTGCCGATGCGGGGGACACGGGTTCGTGCCCCGGTCCGGGAGGATCCCACATGTCGCGGAGCGGCTGGGCCCGTGAGCCGTGGCCGCTAAGCCTACGCATCCGGAGCCTGTGCTCCACAACAGGAGAGGCCACAACAGTGAGAGAGGCCCGCGTACCGCAAAAAAAAAAAAAAAATCATTTCACGTAACACCCTCATTTTACAGACATGGAATCCTGCCCAGTCAGAAAACAGCTGGCTGTGAACCCCTTGGCCAGGCTGCACTGAGGTCTCCGGACCTCATTACCAGGGCTGCTCCCACTGCCTGAGAATGAGCTGGGTACGAACTCACAAATGCAGCCAGGACAGACCTGTGGTTCCCACAGTTGTTTTTATGTTTTTAATGAATCAATTTAGTTAATACATGCATGTATAAAATCAAAAGAAATAAAAGTTCCTTAGTGTAATAAAGATACTGTGTCTACGTAGAAAAAATATCTTTATTCTTAGGAGATAGTTTCAAATGCCTCAGGAAAAAAAAAAAATAGAAAATGTGGCAAAATGTCAACAATTGATAAGTCTAGGTAGATGGAATATAGACCTTCACTGTACTATTCCTTCAACTTCTTTGTTATTTTAAAACTTTGCAAAAACAAAAAAAAAGGTGTAGGATGGGACTTCCCTGGTCGTCCGGTGGGTAAGACTCCGGGAGGCCAGATTCGATCCCTGGTTGGGGAACTAGATCCCGCATGCTGCAACTAAGAGACCGTATGCCGCAACTCAGAAGTCCACGTGCTGCAACAAAGATCCCTTGTGCCGTGACTAAGACCCGGCACAACCAAAATAAATATAAATTTTTTAAAAAATGTAGGAAGTTCTCCTCTCAGGCTCCCTATGAATCCCGCCCTGAGTCAACTCACTTTATCAGAGATTCTTCCAGAGATACTCTAATTTATCTTGGGAATTGTACCATATTTTTCTGACAACTCTTCAAAAGCAGCTATTACAAGGTTACTTTTAATTCAGACCACCTTTATCACTGTGATACGAAGGTTACTATTCCATTCTTTATCATGATTATCACCTGTACTTTCGTAGTTTGCCAGTGCTCCTTCACTGGGACTGGTTCGTTTAATGGCATTCCTGTATTTGTCCAGAATATCCTCAGCAACCTGAGTTTGTGCACTGAGTCTAGGGCTCGGGTCATCTGAAGGGGAAAGGAGAGGGAGAGAATTAGCTCCCCTTGATTTTCACCCACTCTGATGTTAGTACGACACCAGTAGCATAATCCCAAAGGCGGATTAGGAGGTAAGACTTAAAAAGAGCACATATCTCAATGTTATAAGAGGCACCATGCAGCTGCCTACTCATCCCATTTCTAGGTCTGAGAGCCTTGCCAAAGCACGAAATTGGGAGGATTACTCCACTTTCTCATCATCGTCAGAATTCTGCACGACAGTGTCAAAAAGTTCAGTGCAGACTGAATGGATGACGGGTTTCTAAAGTGTTTACACTCAAATCACTGTTATTATCAATTCATGCTACCAGAACTTCCAACACTGCACTTTTATATGCAGACTTCATTTATTCAGACATCTCTATGCTAAAGGAGGAAAAAAAGTACTCCAAATTCAAATTAAAGCCTTTTAAATAATACTTTTAAAATGTCTTCCTCCACTCTTCCTTCATGAATTTCTCTCACTACACCACATTTGGAAACTTCAGATATTCATATTCTATCTTACTAAATCTCACTATGACAGTACAGCTGCTGGATTTAGAGCACTTCTGTGCATGCAATGGTGTCAGAGGCACTCCTAGAGAATCTAGACACTGTTGAGGAATGCTGGAATTGTACCTGGGGTGCACAGAGAAAAAGTTTATAACAATCACAGGTGCAGCACTGGTTACTGACTGGCCCACTATCCGGGCAGCAAAATCAGCACATCAAAATGTTTTCTTGGAGTCAGATGGCAGAGTCACTAATTAACAGTTAACAAAGCAAAGAAGTGCTACAGATCTATGGGACAAAATATAGTTCCATAGTGAAATGCAAACTCCTGAGACAGATCTAGGCCAAGCAGGTAATGTCTACATTCTGGTAGAATCCCATTTGTTAAAAAGTCTTAAAACAGATAAAAATCACTAGAATTTATATATGTGTACGTGTTAATAGCAGCTAATATTAACAGCAGATAACATTTATTGAGCATGTACCACGTGCCAGGAACTGTGCTAAACACCTTATATGAATGATCTCAATTAATCATCGCAACAACCCTACATGGAGGTACTACTATCACCCCCATTTTTAAGAAGAAGAAATCAAGGTAGAAGAGGTTAAGTAGTATGCTCATAGGCTCTTCTTTTGTTTCCATGAAAAAAATAGTGTTCATGTCTCCGTAAAATTGTGGTAAACTGTAGGGAGAAACGATTTCCAAAATAATATAATCTTTCTGCTACAATGATGTTTGAATGCATGATAATAGAGTCCTAATAAAATCTGATCTTCTTCAAAATGTAAACTGATGAAACCTTTATCATTACAAAATCTTTTTTTTGCTATTGGTTTTGAGTGCTGTTGAGGGCTCTAAAAATCGGTTAAACATAGTGAAAGCAATAACGTTGTTTATAACTTTTATTTCTGTAACACCGTTCTTAAAAATTTTATCTGAGGACAATTAAAATAGACAAAAAATGTTATATATACAAAGCTGTGAACAGTATTTTCATAGTAAAAAAAATGGATACAATTTAAATATCGAAAAGCAAGAGAATGTTCACACCGCAATAAAATAATGACAGATGATCTCAGAGCCAATAAAAATTATTAAAAAACCAACTATGTCAAGCAGAAATTGGGACAGGGTTTATGAAATAACATGTGGTAAAAGAATACAAAGTTACATACACACTCTGATTTCGTCATGAAAAGCCACGTATAGATAAGGAAAGATTGGGAGAGAACATGAAAAAAAGAAAATTAAGGCGGCGAGATTATGGACAGACTGTTAAGAAATTCCCTCTCATAACATTTTTAAAAATTGACTTAATGATACTTTTCTTTTGGTCATTAATTAGGAGTGGGTAGAAATTTCTGCACCAGTGGGGAAGCTAAACTGCTTGACTCAAACACAAACAAAGTGAAATATTTTATGGAAAAAAACTTACTCTACCTAGCTTACAGTTTAGGCACCAAGGACTAAGAAAAATGTATTGCCTAAAGACATGAGTAAAAAAATAATTTATAACTTCTCCAAAGTTATTAATTCAACATTTTGAAAACCTGAGATTTTATTAAGAGCATTCTACTCTGTGAATGGTGGTGGTGTTCTAAAGCCAGGAGCATGGTAAGAAAACATAAAAATCTTGCCGAAAGGATGCCTTTCCACTGCTTCTCAATAAGGCTGTAAGTCCCTAAAGAACAAGAGTCATGTGTGATTTGACTGAACACCTACCACACTTAGCACAGTGCCTGGCATGAGTCAGATGTTCAACAAGCATTTGTTGACTGAATGAGATAGGTTTGACTGCTCTCAGCAGGGAACCTGGCCTGAAAGCACAGCTCCTGCTGTTTAAAACCCTTTACTCCAGGCAAGTCACTGCATCAAATAAACAGGGATGTACACTAGGACATGGAAACGTCTACATTTATTTTAGAACTAGACATGACAATAACTATGCACTGAAATGGGATTCTACCTGTACTACACTGAGCTCTTTGAGGAGGATGTTCTTTTGAAACCTATCCCATTTTTAAATAAAAGTCTTCATTTTACCTTAGTAGGATAACATAATTTAAAATCAAGACAAGAAAAAGAGAGGTGAGAAATTAATTTCCCTCTAGACGTTCTTCAGTCACTGGAGACAGTATACAGCTATCAAACTCAAGGTTGGGTCATCAACACTACCTCTCATAGTTTTTCATTTTAGGGTGTTCATTCATAATATGCCAAAAAGAAGCTGCAAAAATACAAATGCTGAATGAGGTAAGAACCCAACCCCTAGTTGTATTTTCCTTGGGTCAGATGGCAATGTTAAAATGATTCAAGCTGTAAAAAATTGGTAAAGTTTATAAATTTACGAGATTGTTCGAACACTTATCACGAAAAAAGGAAGTGATTAGGTAAAATAGAATTTCACAATGATCCTGAATAATCAAGAACTATAGATGGAAATAAATTTAGAATTCTACGATCAACGTTAAAGGAAACTATTCAGTCAATGATCCAAAGATATGGCATGCATAGCACTAAAACCATCACCACACTTTCCTAAAAGGCACTGTGTGTCATCATCCCACTAAAATGTCGGGTTCTAGGGTAGGCCTAGAGGCTCAGGATCAGGGGCCTCATCATAAACGGAAGTTATGGTAATGAGGATGATGATGGTGGTGGCGGTCTGCAGGAAGAGCGCACTGAGATTCACTGTGGCCGCCAACTGGAAACCACAGAGCTATGAAGAACATACTCCCCACTGTACACACACAGACACACTCTTCTAAGAAGGCAACGCTTATGGCACCCAAGAAAAAGTGTTATGAAATATGTGCTCTGGGAATGAAGGAGCCAGGAAGTCCATGGGTCTACAAACCTGTGAGTGTTGAGAATCTGTCAGGCCCCAGATCATCTTTGTCTTTTTCTTGTTTTTCTTTCTTTCTAAATGGTATAGGAGCTGGAAATTAAATAAAGTCAGTAGTGTGACATATAACATACTGCACTACTCGGAAGACAGCAGTCATTCTGGAGTTAACTGGTGTGCCAACATTTCTAAGTGGAAGGAAGGTGAAAAGTTTAAAAGCTAAGAAATCCCGAGTGTCAACTGATAATCATTCTTAAAATAGCATTGAAGGTGCTTAAAGAAGCTTCCAGAATCTGCTCTGGGGTCATCTGCCACAGGAAGAATGATTTAACAGGAATCTATTGGGACTGAATCAAAACCACTGCCTCTTAACCTCTGCTCAAAACACAACACATTCAAAGCTCTGAGCCTCAGTCTCTCCTCCTAAAGTGGGCTGAGTCTGGCGTGAAAGCGGTGCTCCGCGGCTCCTGAGCATCACAGAGCCGAGAAGAGGCCTTTGGAAGAAGCCCTTCCCTCTAATCCTGCATGATCTCTCCTTCCTGGAAGAGATGCTTTTGCCAACTCAAATTTCAGTACCTACTGGTATGATGTCAGGCTATTCACAAGAAAAGCAAACAATTCTACACAACTGCATTCCAGAATAAACACTAATATTCAGGGTATTATCATTCTCAATGAACATAAACATAAGAAGCTTAAGTTTATTCCAGGAATGTAAAGGATAAATTTTCAATGTTTGTTTACTAAAAGCATCCCTTTTTCCTGAAATAATTATTAGCAATACGTATGTCAAAAGTCCTGTATATTTAACTTCAATGGTATATGATATTTAAACAACCGTGACCTGCCTGCCTTTCATTTATGAAACCGCTGCCACTTCCTGCAAAGAACAGGAACTGTCACTTCCAAAGCTGTACCTTGGCATTCACCTGAGTGAAATCATTTTCCATACCCTCAAAACAGCAAGAAACTGAGGCCCCACAGGCCTCACGGAGGAGGTCAGATTTTGGCTCTCTGAAAGAGATTTTGGGGCTTTACTTCTCGTTGCTGATATCACATTCTGATATTTTATAAAATTACCTTTGGGCATGGCAGAAACAAAACGCTTTCTCCACCAAGGTCTGTTCCTGTCTGATTTCTCATCATCGCTATCTTTGCGTTCTTCAGTCTGTAGAAAAAGTTTGATGCTTTATTTGCAGTTGGACAGCAGGATAAATTACTATGAAAAGGATTTAGTTAGTCTGTGAAATACAAAAACCACTAGTTTTTCTTCAAAGCAAAACTGTTCTTATTGTTGTAACAGGCAACTTCTGGAACAGGGATGTATACCTTTCAAGCACCAGACTATGATGGATCACTTGAGGGTAGGCACTATCTCATTACTGTCAGTAAACCAAAAGCTTAATACAGAGTCTAGCATAGAGTAGGCACTCAATAAATACTCATATGGGATGAATAAATGCAATGCACATAAAATCTAGAGGGGTAGTAGAGATGGTAGCAGTAATATTAATAATAAATCTATGTATGTACTGTGTGCCAAACACTGAATGTAAGGACATATATTATCTCATTTAAACTTCACAGTAGCCTTAAGAGATAAATACTGTTATTAAGCCCTTTTTATAGATGAGAAATATGAGGCTAAAGAAGGTTATCTCCTCATCTTCCCAAAGTTATACAGACTGTATGGGGCACAGCCAGGACTCAAACCTAGATCTGACCAACTTCAAAGTTCAGGTTTTGATCACCAATTATAATGAGTTATTATTAAGACACATGTCAAAAGGCAGAACTGTAATTCCTGTACTAACCTATCATGTGACTTTAGATAAATCATTTTATTTCTGTTTTTTCATCTACAAAACTGGAACTAAAAATACCTTCTCTAAGGGCATCCATGTGAATGGGATATCAGAATCTAAGCAGAGGAATGGCATCCAGGGAGGGTTTAGCAGTGGGGACGGGATATTGATTACATACAGGGGGACTGATCAAATGAGTACATACATGAAGAATAATGAAAGCAGGTTTCTCACTGCTGGAGAAGGGAACTGCAAATATGGAATGGAAGGAAGATGAAATGAATTCTATTGTTTTTAGACTGGAAATGGTTCTATACATATAAAGAGAAAGATATAGAAATAAATACACGTTAATGTGCATGTACACACACACACATACACACACACACTCTCTCTCTCCCTAGCTCTGTCAACTGAGAGGTCCTGGGAGCAGCTACACCCCTACAGCAAAGAGCACACCTAACAGCCAGATCCTCATTTCTAAAAACCATTTTCTCCTAAAAGGAACAAGGGCTCCTTGGAGAAATGGCTGATTCCAGGACTAAAGCAGACACAATACAAGCTTATAACGTTTTGATCCAGAAAGCAGAGAGAGACTCAAAGAAAGATACCCAAATGTCGAAAGAACACAGGAGCCAGCTTGAAGGGGTGACCATTGGCCAAATCAGGGACAACTGGGCTTCAAAATAAATGGCCGTAACAAACCCATTGACTAAAAATAGAAAATCATAAGACCATAGATATGATTAATAAGTGGATAAATTTAAAATTTGAGAAGGAACAGGATATTTACATATTTTCAATGGCCTCTCTCCTCCCAGAAATACTTATTAATTACAAAGGGGAAAAGAGTAACTTACAGTAGTGAAGCCTGGCAGACAACACCTTCATCAAATGATCCAAGTGAGCACCAGAGTAGTGGGACAAATTTAAATTGTGTGCTACCTGGTAGCATGCAGTGAAATGAACACAGTGTCACTTTAGTGATATTCCTGCCTAAGATGAATAACCTGAATCTATTCATGAGAAAATACCAAGCAGACCCAAACTGAGGGACACTCTAGAAAATAACGCCTGTAACTTTCAAGACTATAGGGACTTCCCTGGTGGCGCAGTGGTTAAGAATCCGCCTACCAATGCAGGGGACACGGGTTCGAGCCCTGGTCCAGGAAGATCCCACATGCCGCAGAGCAACTAAGCCCGTGCACCACAGCGACTAAGCCCGCATGCTGCAACTACTGAAGCCTGCGCGCCTAGAGCCCGTGCTCCGCGACAAGAGAAGCCACCACAACGAGAAGCCTGTGCACCACAATGAAGAGTAGCCCCCACTCACTACAACTAGAGAAAGCCCACGCACAGCAATGAAGACCCAATGCAGCCAAAAATAAATAAATAAATTAATTAATTAATTTTTTAAAAAGAGTATAAAGGTCGTGAAAGTCAAGGAGAAACTGAGGAAATGTCCTAGACTGAAAGAGACTAAAGGGACTTCCCTGGTGGTGCAGTGGTTAAGAATCCACCTGCCAGTGCAGGGGACATAGGTTCGAGCCCTGGTCCAAGAAGATCCCACATGCCACGGAGCAACTAAACCCATGCGCCACAACTACCAAGCCTGCGCTCTAGGGCCCGCGAGCCACAACTACTGAGGCCGCATGCCACAACTACTGAAGCCTGTGCATGCACCTAGAGCCCGTGCTCCACAACAAAGAGAAGCCCCCACTCGCTGCAACTAGAGAAAGCCTGCGTGTGACAACGAAGACCCAACGCAGCCAAAAAGAAGAAAAAAAGCCTAAAAAGACATAACAACTAAATACAAGATGTGATTTTGAATGGGATCCTTTCACTATAAAGAATGTTACTGGGACAACAGGAGACACATGAATGGGGTATGAAAATTATCATTAATATATTGATACATTATTTTTTTTTAATTTATTTTTTTTTGCGGTACGCAGGCCTCTCACTGCTGCGGCCCCTCCCGCTGCGGAGCACAGACTCCGGACACGCAGGCTCAGCGGCCATGGCTCACGGGCCCAGCCACTCCACAGCATGTGGAATCCTCCCGGACCGGGGCACAAACCCATGTCCCCTGCAGCGGCAGGCGGACTCTCAACCACTGTGCCACCAGGGAAGCGCTGATACATTATTATTAATGTATGAATTTTAATTTCCTGATGTTGATGGTTGTACTATGATGTGTAGGGGAAGGTGCTTGCTTGTAGGAAACTTACACTAAAGTATTCATAGGTGATGGAGCATTGGAGCATCAGGTTGGCAACTTACTCCCACATGGTTGCGGGGGAGGTTCTTTGTATCTACTTCCAACTTTTTAGTAACTCTGTGATTGTTTCAAAATTAAAAATAGTAACGCACTGGAAAAAAAAGAAAAAAAGTACTTCCTCTAACCATTTCTGAAGGAAACTGTGAGGTTTAAATGAGATACGAAATTGCTTGGAGGAAAGTTAAAAGTATTATAAAAATGCAAGATACATTATTACAAAACCAAAGTAAAGGCTTTTTAATGGGTTACGGTCATGGACATATAGGATTGACAAATCACCTTTAATCATGACTACTGTCCACCCTTCATCGTAGATTTATATATTCCACACTAATTTCAGGTATCAAGAGAACTAGGCAGATGGAACACTAAAGCTGACCATAATTAGCAAGTTTTTCTACAAGGCCTGCGTCCCATACCTCTCCTCTTGAGGAGTCCTTACTCGGGGATGAAGATGATGAATGAGGTGCAGCCACCAAAGAAGTAGCACCAATGGCTGCGGCTTGGGGGAGTTCTCGCTCTTCATTCCCTGGACGTCGGTTCCAGCTGGGGTCACTCATAGGTCGCCGGACAGAAGACACTATATCAGAGCTCCTGCTGCGAACTAATCTCTCAGGGTAAGAATGCCTTTGCTTAAATGCCTCCATCTCAGCTGGAGTTAAGACATGGGAACCGAAGTTTGGCAACCTGGCCTCGTTTCCTCCTGCAGCTCCTTCCAGGATTGGGGGATCTGGTGGTGGATGCGATGGCCTGGCATAGTGAACCTTTGGCCTTACTACAGCAGAAGCCCCTGGAACACAGAAAAAAAGTCTGCAGCTGAGACACAACAAAGTCCAACAAAGGCATGAACAAAGGGTTTTGGTTTTGTTCTTCTGTCCATGATAAAACAAGAGTCAAAAAGTTCATTTGACTACTTTACCTTCATGTGAAGACAGTGGATCAAACATGGCAAGGAGAGACTCTGACTGAGAAGGAGGAGAGGTCAGCTGGTGGGCACCTAAAAGAGATGGGCAAACTGTGTGACCAAGTCAGAACTCATGACTCAGTTGGAGTTTCAACACTATGAAAAGGTTCTCTTCCACAGTCTTCCTTTTTGACCAATTACAACTTGAGGGGCATATCAGAAAAAACATGATCTAATAAATAGCATATTCTGCTTACCTCAAATTCATTTTATGTTTTTATCTACATATTTACATGGATTTTAATTACATTTAAGTAGTCTAGCATCCACTGCCTATTACTTCTAATGGCCAAACTGTACTATGGTGAATGCAAAGAGCAGAGCCAGAAGACATAAATCATCAAAATTTTTAGAATGTCACAAGTTCCCTGAATCTCACCTTCCCTCCACCTATAAAAATAGGGGCAATACTACCTATAGGAGGAGTATAAATAAAAAGTTGTAAAATTTGAAATTCTAATATTGCTTTCAGCAAAAGACAATTTATAAGAGAACTCATAACAAAAATGAGTAATACGGGACTTCCCTGGTGGTGCAGTGGTTAAGAATCCCCCTACCAATGCAGGGGACACGGGTTCGAGCCCTGGTCTGGGAAGATCCCACATGCTGTGGAGCAACTAAGCCCATGCGCCACAACTACTGAGCCCGCGTGCCACAAGTACTGAAGCCTGCGTGCCTAGAGCCTGTGTTCCGCAACGAGAAGCCACTGCAACGAGAAGCCTGCACACCGCATCGAAGAGTAGCCCCTGCTCGCCGCAACTAGAGAAAGCCCTCGCACAGCAACGAAGACCCAACGCAGCCAATAAATAAATTAATTAATAAATAAATTTATTTAAAAAATGAGTAATACTACATTATACTACAACACAAACTTGAACTGCTAAAGTACAATATTTTAAAACTACAGAGTAAAAGATGACTCCTCTAAGCATATGTCTATAAACAACCAAAATCAGAGATATTAAAATATGCAGAGACTAAAACTTACAAATATATAAAAGAAACCATTCCTCTAAACTTTTTGAGTCCGAGCTCTTTTTTGATAATGAATAATAGTACTATTTTGCCATTTGATTTTCCTTTTGTTCTGTGTCTTATAATTACCTTCATTTTAAAAAATTAGAAATAGTGTATCATTATGAAAGATAGTTTAGAATATCAGTTCTCAAAATTTTGGTCTTAGGACACTTTTACATTCTTAAAATTTGTTGACCCTAAAAGCATACTTATGTTGGTTATATCTAATGATATTTACCATATTAGAAATTAAAACTGAAAAGAATATATAAATAAAAATTTTAAACATTTAATAAATTTTATATTAAAATTTTATGTTAATTCATTTAAATATACTTATTAAATGGTTAATACAAATAACCCTTTTAAATAATTATATTTTCCAAAATAATAAGCCAGAAGAGTGACACTTCTAAATTTTTGCAAGTTCCTTCAATGTATAACTTTATAGAACACAGCTAGATCCTCATACCTGCTTCTGCTTTCAATCTGTTGCACATGTTGTTTTGGTTAAAGTATATATAAAGAAAAGCTGATCTCACAAAGATACGCAGGCAGAAAAGAGACAATATTTTAACAGCCTTTTCAGAAAATTGTGGATATTATTCTTTGATACTCTACCAAATCTTGCTAAGTAGTAGTTTTTTTGTTTTTTTGTTTTTTTGTAGTAGTTTTTTAAAGATTAGCTACCATTTGGAATCTGAAACCAAATCACTCTAATGTACTCTGTTAAATTAAAATTTAATTGGTCTGTCTTGCACTTTGAATGGATCTTTTACCCAAGCGTGATTTTGTAACATCATACATTGATCATCTGGAAAATACTGGTTCAATTAGATATGCAGATCTTCCAAATGTTGACACGTTTCATCATGTAACATCAAAAAAAATGACATTCTTGATATCACCACCCATCTCACCAAAAAGTTTTTAACTAGCAGGAAGTTGTCAAGCTCGTGGAGGTAGACACGAGTTTTCCAAAATTCTAATTTTTATCTGTAAGCTTGGATTTTATCATTGGCAACAAACTCTGTCCTGTCAGTTGTTTTCCTTGAAATGACAGGCTCATTTTGTTAATTTTCAAGAAATGCCTGCCAAATATCCAAGTATGAATAACTACAGTTTGTCATTCTTTCAAGTAAAAATGGAATTTCATGAAAAACAAACAAGAAAAAAAACAGCTACTTAGTTAGCTCTCAACTCAATCATACAAGTGCTTTTCCTTGAGACACTTCATCGTATTTCAGAATGCAGCAGAAATGCGTTAGGGGTACTTCCTAGTCCTTCACAATATTAGATAGATGTGTACTCAAGGGTTGAGATATAGCATTAAATAATTTTTACCGCTTCATCAAAGACATTCATAAGTAAAGTTTGTTGTTTTTTTTTTAAACTGTGAGAGAAGAATACAGTGACTGCTAGTCTGGTCTGGTGCCATTGCCTTGCTTCATGCTAAGGTCTCAGCAAATTTACCCACCTTTGCAATGTCAATATGGTAGAAGGGACAATAACCTTTTATTACCGTGAAAACAGTTTTGACCTCATACCTCCCCACCCCCCAAGAAATGTCTTAAGGGCCCTCAGTGGTCCATGGACACTACACTTGAAAACTGCTGGTTTAGAACAGTGGTTCTCAGCTGGGGCTATTTTGCCCCCTAAGGGATCATTTGGCAATGTCTGGGGACATTTTTAGTTTTCATCACTGCACGAGAGGGAGGGGGATGGTGTGCTTCTGACAGAGGACAGAGAGGCTGCTAAACATCCTACAATGCACAGGACAGGCCCCCACAACAAAGAATTACCTGGTCCCAAATGTCCATAGCGTTGAGGATAAAAAAACTTTGGTTTAGAATAAACAAAAACGTAAGAAACGAAACAAAACAAAAAAAGTACTTCAAACCCAGTGCCCAATATATAAAACCACTACTTACTAGCACTCTGGTACTTCTTTCCAGTGCTTTCTTTAGGATAGGTTTTTTAACATTTTATTATCTTCTATATAAAATTCTTTAAAAATAAAATTTCCAAGTGGTATTATGTTCTAGGTATTTCTCCAAATTATTTCATATTCTTTAAAGCATTTTAAAAATAGCTGTATAAGTTCTAATAAGTGGTTACATCAAAATTCACTTAGCCATTCTATTTTTCAGTTCTTAGGTTGGTTCTAATTTTCTGCCAATATAAATATTATAAAGAACATCTTTGTGCATAAGACTTTCTCCATACATGAACTGTTTCCTTATGACTGATTCCTGAAGTGGGCTAACTGAACCAAATTTAGCATGTGAACCTTATTTTAAGGCCTTACACACATAGTGCCAAACTACACTCTGAAGTGCTGCAACAGTTGATACTATCACCAGCAGTGTGTCAAAGGCTGCCAGTTTCAGCCATGGATGTGATCATTTCTAAAAGTCATTCTCATTTCCCCTTCTTACCATGAGTTACTTCATCCATGTCTGGACTAGTGACAGAATCTTTACCCCCAAAATCAGAGCTGCACTCAGATCTCAGGTCTTCAATCTTATTGGGAATATCTTCAGAGGTTGCACTTATGCCTTTAAAAAAAAATGGTAAAAAATAAACAGCAAGAACAAAATAACTACACAAAAAGTATGTGAAGTTTGGAGAAATGTATACATTCTCACATTTTTTGTGTCTCAGTTCTTTACATGTTGAGTTGTTTGGTATTATATCCTTTATTGTACAATTGCTTAAATATATTTACCTTGATTTGTACAACATAATCAGAATTATCATGTGATGTCTAAATACAGTAGCAGAGGTTACCAAGAACAGATAGAGTTATAGAGGGAACACACACAGACCATTTGTCAACTACTTTGACAGGCTCTATAACGGCACACATTAACTTCTCATAGATGTCAGGTCCCACAGAAATAAGTTTACTGGAAATTACTCAGATCTTAAATAAAATACATCTCTTTGCTATCAACTTTACAAATGGGGAGGTGGGAACACACCTTCAAATCCTTATTCCTTAAAACAAGCCAGACATACCCGACACAACACTGAGGCCTGGTGTGCTGGGGCGGGAACTGACCTCCCTGACATCCGTATCATCAGATGTGCTACCCAGTCCTGAACAGCTCTCCAGTTCTTGCAGTCGCTCCTCCTGCTTTAGATCTGGGGCCTCTAAACAGAAAAAGTGAGGTGTCACATTAGTGATTCTACTAGCACATCACAGTTTCAGCTTTTGCAACCCAGATGAAGAAAGCTACCAAGGGCATGAATGAAATCAGTGTAAATAGACTTTTAAGTCTGGGCCAGTTAGCAAAGTTAGATAGATCAAGTGTTAAAGAGGTCTAGGTTGTGATTTTCATCCTAATACAGGCCAGTTCACTGTGCACAGATGAAAACTCTGCTTCCAGATCACTAATCTCATACAGTATTCTATTTGTTAACAAGTAAACTAAACAAGAGAATACAGAACAGCTTAGCATTAAATCAACCACTTTCTAAAAATTAACTCCTATGGATGTTCAATACTGAGCTAATCCTACTGCCTCCTTATGTAAAGGTTAGCATGTCTGAATGTGGTAACATTAAAAAACACATATCAAGGTTGCTTCATTATTCTTGAGCCAAGCGATCAAAAAGAAGGTAATTCAGATATATAGTTACTTATATTTGCATTCTGGTAGTTGACATTTAGTTGATGACAAGGATTTATATTCATAATCAGAAAAAAAGCAGAAATGCAATACATAAGAGAAAGTACAAAATACTTTATATGTTTATAATAATCCTGCACAAAATAATTCTCAGGATTCCAGAGCCTCAATGTCAATGCATTTCAAAAATGCATTAGGTATCTTTGGGTCAAGTTCTCCAAATCTAAACATGCTTACCAGGCATCCAACCACTCAGAGTGGTTGTGATAAGTTAGTGGGAGATACCGAACTCAATGTCCCACATAGAATCCTGAATGAGTTACTAACGATCGCTTCCAAGATAACTGAACAGAGTCAGAAAGCACCTGCCATCTTAGCCTATGCCATCCAACACTGCATTTTTTCTTGATGGACAGAAAATACCCTAAACTAATTTTCCATTTGAAATTCTTAGCAATGTGATGGCCTCATACTTGTCAAATGTATATCTGACAAAATGTACATAATATGGAAGTTAGGATACCTTACATTTAAAACTTCTGTGCAAAGCAAAAAGCAAACAATGACAGCATACTAACCTGAGTCACTTGGCAATACCTCTACACTCCAAGCTTCGCTTGTTGTCTCTGATATGGTAGAACCAGTGCAGGGGTCAAGAAGCACTGACCCTGAACCTGGCAGGCACAGTAAACTGCCTAACATGTTCTCTGCTGCTGCACCTGTATAACCAGTGGGGAGTAAAGGGTTAACAAACGTCCTCAGGGCAAGAGCAGTGATGATGGAAAAAAGCCAAACACTAAGCTAACAAAATCTCTCTACTCACAAGAAAGAAGCCAAGGAAAGAGTAATTTCAATCAATAACACCACTAAAAACATAAATTTCCCACTTTGGTCACAATAACACAAGCTCCTTTTCATCAGTTTCCTACTTTTCACCTTAGTCTCCATCAAGAAAACACAGATCATTAGGACAAGTCATTTCAACTAGCTTTCACCTTGATTTTTTAGCAAATTTTACGTGTCCCTAATATCTCTCTAATATTTTAGTCCTTCAGGGATTAAAAACACTCAAACAGAGACATTTAACCATAGAAAGTTATACTGGCCAAATATGTTTTCTTCTGGCACATTATCCACATATTCAGAGCAATAAAATATATTTGCAGGAAAACACACACCTCCTCTGTAGCACTCATTCAACTGCAAATACACCTTATTGCCCAAATACAGCTCACTGCCAGGAAAAATACTATTGTACTTTGACACCTGGAACAAAATAATGCAAAACCAATTGAGAAATCTATTTGCACTGCTTAAAAATACAAATAGAAAGATTAAACATTATTGTAAACCTGTGTTAAAAATATTCAAGTTCAGAATGCTCCACTACTTCTGATTAAACCTAATAAAAGAACAATCTTATTTCAGTAGATGAAGAACCTTTGGAAAAACTGGTAAAAGGTACCTTTTAAAGATACGTCATGGTTACCAAGGGGGAAAGATGGGGGGAGGGATAAATTAGGAGTTTGGGATTGGCATATGCACACTGCCATATATGGAATAGATGGTCAACAGGGATCTACTGTACAGCAGAGGAAACTCTGCTCAATGCTCTGTAATAACCTATATGGGGAATGAATCTGAAAAGAATGGATATATATATAACTGAATCGCTTTGCTATACCCCTGAAACTAAGACAACACTGTACTGATAAATCAACTATACTCCAATATAAAATAAAAGTTAAATTTAAAAATTTAGAAAATAAAGATGCATCATGAAATAATTACAAATAAAATAATGTCTGGAACCTGCCTGATTAACCTGTGATTACATAATCGGGGTAGGGGATAACAAGGTGGGAGAAGAGATGAAACCAAACTGGTCATGTATGTATGTGTAATTGGTGAAGCTGAGTGATGGGTACATGGTGTGCATTATACTGTTCTCTCTTGTATTTGTTTGAAATGTTCCATGAATTAAAAAGAAAATAAAGACGGTGATTACAAGACTGTATGAATCTTTCGGAACAGACAGAACAATATCCTAAAAAGGGTAACTTTTAACGTATGTAAATTGTACCTCGATAAACTTGATATAAAAAAAAGAAAAAACTGGTCATTCTTTGGAACTGAATTAAACCTTCCAGAAGTAAATTTGGTTTTTAGAGAATCTCAGTATCATATTATTCTGAAAGATTTTATGGCTATAACCTGTAAGAATTTTAATGTCAGGGCAAGGTGTTTGGTCTCAAAAGAAGAATATGCTAATCATAGACTAAGAACATATACTATGCCCTGCAAACAAGAATTGACAAGAAGTTGATTCAAAAGACTGTTTTTTCTTTTTTTGTAGGGGGAGGGGCACTTAAATGTAGACAGGAGAAAATACTACCTATATTTAAGTAAAGAAAAAAGAAATACACAAATGCCTTGTCACATACAATTACCTCAGTTTCCCAGTTACTGCTAACATACACACCATGTTTGTCAGAGCACTGAAGTTCCCTCCCATCAGGGGTGGGTGGATATGAATAAACAGCAATCTTCCAGAGACATTAAATAGCAGTTACCTGCGATTTCTTGCAAGCGATCTTCATCAATGTTAGGGTCAAAATCACTTCCCAAGACATCTGTACTCCACGTCTCACTCACTGTTTCTGATATATCCCTATCATCTGTCAGTCCCATCATGTCACGAATTTCAAACTTCCTTAGCTTATCATCGAGATTATCCTGGGTTGTAGCTATCAAAAACAAAATTAAGCACTTAAAAAATGGTAGCACAGCTATCATTTTTTATATTAACTTTAAAGACCTTTTTGTCTTTGAACTTCAAGTTACATATTTTAACATTAACACTCAGCACATAGTACTAAAACACTGAATTATTCCCTCAAGGATGTACTCTTTCCCTCTCTGAACTGAGTTCTGCATATGTCCTCCCCTTCCAGTAAATTAACTGGGGCCATCCATGCAATCAGTTGTCTCCCTGTCCTCTAGAGTGTGACTTTGGTCAAGAATTGGGATATATTCCCCTTTCTCTGAATTTGAACAGGCCTGGTTCCTTGCTTTGTCCAAAAGGTAAGGAGGAAGTGTGCCAGTTGTGAGGTTAGGCCTCAAGAGAGAACTTAGAAGCCTCTGCTCTCTCTCATCCTTGTTCTCTCATGAGGACAAGCTGAAACCAGTCTGCTGGAGGATGAGGAACCACATGGAACAAAGCAAAGGTCATCCTAAATGAGCCAGCTCCCCAGTGACCAACGGACCCCCAGCTAAGATTAGCAGAGCTCCCTACTCAACCATGATGATGAGAGATGCATGAATGAGCCCAGTCCAAATCAGAACCACCACCTGGCTGACCCACAGACTTGAGAGCAAAAATAAATGTTTATTGTTTTAAGGCACCAAGTTTTGGGGTGGTTTGTTATGTAGCATTATTGTGGCAATAATTAACAGATAAACCCATACCAAAAAAAGAAAAACAAAAAAAAACGTGAAGCCTTAACCACTGGACCACCAGGGAAGTCCTCACTCACTTCTTAACCTAGTATTCACGAGTGTAAACTGCCAACCACCCATATCAGAATCACCTAGATGGCTTGTTAAAGAGGTGATATTCTCTCTATCTTAAGCTAATATTATTTTAGGTTTCTGTTATCTGCAGAAATTTTAATCCTAAATAATACAGTGACAAACTGATCCAGTAAAAACATAGCATTACTTTTATTCACCCCACACATAACCCAGTTGGCAATACTCTTTTCCTTTCCAAAAATAGACTGATCCAGGATTTCTAAAAATGAGACATGGGAAATGCCTTTTTTTCCCCCTAACTCCCCAGGTGATTTTTATACACACTAAAGTCACTGCCTCAAATCCAGTTGAGGGCATCTGCCCTCAACATTCCTGTGAAAGCCACCACTGATCTGTAAATGGACAAATCCAAAGGACTTTTTCATGTTAATCTTCCTAAAGCACAAAAGGGATCCATCTGCTTTTCATCCTTACCTCACCCTATTACCCTACGTGACAGTTCCTGAGTAAGTACTATGGCTTCCCACCTGCCTGACTTGCTTATACTACTATTCCTTCACCTAGAATATCTCTAGTTTCAGCCAATGCAATGCCAGCCAGGCTTTGAGGTTATTATTTTCTCCCAATAAGCTTTTCCCTACACTTTCAACCACATGTATTTCTCACTCAGAACTGCCAAAGCACTTTTATGATAATTTTAATCATTTGTTACCATTCTCTCCCTATTCTAAGTTCCTCGAGCTCTGCGTATTTATCTTATTATCCCTTAAAATTTTAATATTACAGAATTGAAACACCAAATATTACAGAATTCAAGCAATTCATTTTAATTATTCTGTGTAATTTTAGCCTGAATAATCCACTTAGCAACTAAACACACTTTCTTTTTTTGTCCGAGCCGCGAGGCTTGCAGGATCTTAGTTCCCCAACCAGGGACTGATGCTGGGCCACCGCAGTGAAACTGCTGAGTCCTAACCACTGGACCGCCAGGGAATTGCCAACTAAACACATTTTTAAGACCTGAAGGAACTATGAGTAAATGCAAGTTTAATGGTCATTATATAATCAACTGAACACAGCCAACTTACATGGAAACGGATTGTTTATTCTGCAACCAGGTAAATTCTTTGCTGCTTAAACAGCTGAATTCAACCTCACTTTACCTTGCTCATGCTCTAACAGCTGTAGAGCTTCAACTCCATTACTCCCAGAAGGTCCTGCTCCAAGTTCTGATACAGATTCCCCTTCCAGGTCTAGTGAGGATACTGAATTAGAACGATTTGAAGGACCTAGAGAAACGTTTATACTGAGTGAGCTTTTTTTGACAGTCATGAGCCACCATGTAATTTTTCATGCCTTGATAAGAGACTAAAAAGACTGATTAAAGTGCTTTTAATGCTGTTAAGCCCTATAAATAAACATGGCCTTTAAGCCAGAATTTCTGCTTTTAGAAATTTATCCTAAGGAACTAATCAAAAATTCACCTAAGGTCGCTTGTTGCAGTGCTTCTTACAATGTCTGAAAAGTGAAAGCAATCTACATGTGTAATCACAGAAGAATGTTTAAATTATGATAAATGCCCAACTGAAGTTAAAGAAAATAGACATTAAAAACCATGTTATTTAAGAATGCTAAATTACAAAGGGAAATGTTACTGTTATATTGTTAAACAAAAAAAGGTTACAAAACAGCCTAAGCCTAATTTTGCTATAAATAAACCAAAATGTTAACTGTTATTAACAGAATGGTAAGGTCACAGATGGTTCAATTTTTCCTTCATTTTCTAGAATGAATGTACACTACTTATGTTTTCAAAAGTGAGAAAAAAAGGAAAAGTTATTACCATTTATGTTTATTTTAAAATGTTAGTCAAATTGAAACTTTTTCATTAAAAAAGCTTGTTCTAGTGCATGGAGTGACATATTCTCACTTTACAATCTTGCCTTTTAATTTTTTTTATTCCTATCCTACTTCCATTGTATCTTTCTGCTTCATTAAAACATTAGCAGTATACACAACACCCTGAAATACTAGTGAGTCCATTTTTTTCCATTTAGACATGCATTATATCCCTCTAAAGGAGCTCTACAAGCTTTGGTATATGTTAATACTAGTGAAATAAAACTTGGTATTATTCAAGTCTCAAAGCAGACTTAGATCGTCTCCATTTTATATGACCAAAGGTCTCTTGCAATGTCAATTTTATTCAAAGAAACAATCTTTACAGCCAACTGTTCAAGATCATTAGAGGAAAACTTCATTACGCTCCTCAGTGAGAGGCACAGGTGGCATAATTGTAATTTTTAAGGCTCCTTTAAAGAACACAAAACAAAATATTACTTGAATCACACAACTCCTTGAATGAAGTAACCCTTCACCTTCAGATATTCCTTCCAGATTATCACTGCAGAGGGAAAAGCGCAAGGTTTTATCAGGTTTACCGTGGAGTTTGTTTTCATCGACAGGGACATCTCCTTGTCCTCCATCCGAAAGCTGCATGTTTAGGACCTGAAAAATAAAATGCCATTAGTTTATCACAACTGAGAGATTATTGATAAGAAAACAAACCATGGCAAATGCATATTTAAGTTCGTCTTAATATTAAATTATCATTTTTAACTGAAAACCCATTTATAGGGCTCCAATCAAGTTTTTAAGTACCCCTGGGATAAAAGTGTACCAGTTAGAAGAACTGAGCCTATGTCTTTCCATCACCCTACCAGTTTCAGCAACTGAACAGGCAACTGGACATCGATGAGCAGTGATTAGGTTTGCAGGTGTTGGAGGCTTCAGACTCAGCAGTCCGGTCCTCCCAGTTCTGCCATGGGCCAACTATGTAAACTTGGATAAGTATTTTAAGCTCTCTGAGCCTCATCTTCTTCATCTATAAAATGGTGATAGTAACAGTATATATGCCATGGAGTTGTTGAGGATTAAATAAAAAGATGCACATAAAGCATTTGGCACGGTAAAGTGACATATTAATTTTGTGTGCATTTTTCTAAAAGTTAATAAACTAATTAATAGGAAAAAAACATGTAAACAAATTATTTTGTAGGCACCAGAATTAATCAGTCTAGTTAGAACCTCCACTTGATCACCATACACACGGCCACAAAGTCCATACCAGAAGCCGAAGTATGACTTCTATGCCACATCTAGCTTAGAGCTGATTGCCTTTTTACAGAGCTTTCTATCTGTTAGATGATTTCCAAATAACAATTACTTCTCACTCCCCACAAACCTCATAACTCAGCTCTGTATGTGTATCTCCAACTTAATGAAGAACTGAGTGCTTTGCTGGATGTCACAGCATGTATTAAGCACACCTGGAACTTGAACTCACAACCACTGGGTTCCTAGGCTGCTGCTGGAATGTGAAGAAGAGTGTCCTCAATTAAAAAGAAAAAACAACACAAAGCCAAAAAAAAAAGAAAGAAAACCCTTAAGGCTCTGTTTTGACCCCGCATTTAAATAAGTAAATTAAAGGTTTTCTAATGGCTCCATCTATTTATTAATGTGATGCTTTTAAAAGGTCATTTAAAAATAGAATCTTTTCCCTATTTGCTTGAAATTAAATGCAGACATAAAGATTTTACATTTCGTATTTGTAAGATAACTTGAGCCTTCACACTCATCAGTGAGCAATGTGCAATGAATCTTCAGGAAAAATCCATCTAAAGGCCTTGAGAGTGGTATGAATTAACGAAAAACAAAAGGATCATACCACAATCTAGATATTTCCCTGCGCAGGAATGTGGGGGGGGGGGGCGGGGGGCGGTAACAGGGGGAGTAAAATGCCACAGACTCTCTTACTGAAACGCAGCAGTTCTTTTCTTCATTAAGCATTTCCCCTGGTTGCCACAAGTTTATTACATTCTAGAGTTCCCAAAAAGTTGATTCTGACAGTTTTTGCCAGCTTATTCACCTTGAATGTGTGTGGGGAGACAGGGTTGTGGATTTTGATGGTCCTCTTTGCTACAAGTCACGCCACTTAATCAACCACCATCATCACTGTATCAACCACTATAACTGGTCCCTTCTTCCAGGCCAGGAATAGGCTTTGTTGAATAATAAGCAGGCACTGTTGAAGGTAAGAAAATGCTTCTTTCTCAAGAGGTCACAATCTATGACAAGAGGCTCCTATGTTTAGAGAGTCAAAACTTCTTTCCTCTTGCTTCTGTCCCAAGCTCTTCTGTTTACAAATATCTTAAAACTGATTCTCATATCCCCAACCCCATTTCCCTAAAATATTTTACTTAGTTTTCCTTTCAATTATCTCTTCCATTTCTTCCCAACCAGCCAAAGAACAGAAATTATTTCTAAATACTGTTTGGCTCTTTAAAGCAGGAATACCACTACTATATCATTAAAAACAAAAGAAACATAAAATATTTCCTACAGGTCACTGGAAAAGTCTCTTCAATTTCCATAACACAATTTCCTGGCTTCCTGCCTCTTCTACTACTATTAGGAGAATTCCTTTTGGTATGGATCTGGTTATCAACTACAGTGCCACAGGTTTATTAATGTGAAGGACCTCCAGAACTGTTCACAGCGAGTTGAGCATTTGATGGGGTATCATGGCAGACCCACTGAAGATAATGAAAAATATTTGTTAAATGTATACTGATTTATAGAAGCAAGTGACCTTTACTGAGAAGAAAAGAATCTGAAGTTCTTCACATTAATAGCTACAAGTTAAGGGTAACAATACAGTCATACCTCATTTTCTGACATCATCCCTGGAGTAAGCTGGGGACCTGTTCCTAAGGAAATGACCAACACCTCTTCTGGCTGCACTTCCTGGATGGTTTCTTGAGCTGATCCTTCATGGTCCATATGTAAGTCCATCAGAACATTGGTGCGGCTTCTGCTCCGAGTTGCTAATAAAAAAATTTCAAGTAAGATAATTTAGAGAAAAAGACAAAATGAAGAAAATGGCACATTAATACAAAAAATATATTTTCTATTAATGTAGAACATTTGCACATGCACAAAAAGAGTGGTGAGAATATGAATTTAAAAAAAAAACTTCCCAGCTACTCTACTAATGACTAATACAAATTCTCCTTCAAAACTGATCAACAGAAACAATGATCCATGTTCACCTGACAGGGAGTCACACAGTTTACACCTGCAGAACAGCAAACACGTCCCAATCAATTTAAGACTTGGGAGTGACAAGAAAAGCATTACTTTATTCCTTATCTTTTCAAGGTATAATATCTTCAACTATTTCTCCAACAAAATGATTTAACTGCCACAGGTCTCCCATACTAATAACTAAACTTAAAAGCATTAGAAAATTTCATATAGAAATCTGATAGCCATAAAAAGTTATACACGTCGGCAACTGCTGACAAAACCAGAATCAGTTTTTGAAAACACAGTTTTTCCTGAAATGTATTAACCTCTTCCTAAAGATGCAGAAGAGTTCTCTTTGTTTGAATATAAGTTTCCTTTCTGCTTTATGGGAACATTCTAAATTAATGAAGGATCTAATTACTTGGGGGTGTTTTTCCCCTACTTATAAGTAAATAAGTAATACCTTTTTCTAAAGTAATCCATCCTATAGATCTTATAAGAACTTTTGTTTTTGGTGGGTTTTTGTGTTTGTTTGTTTGTTTCTTTTGTTTTCTGGCTGCACTGAGCGGCCTGTGGGATCTTAGTTTCCCAACCAAGGATCGAACCCGGGCCCTCGGTAGTGAAAGCACGGAGTCCCAACCACTGGACTGCCCGGGAATTCCCTTACAAGAACTTTTGGAAACTGAAAGATTTAGATAGTTTGTGACAATTTCTTTATGAACTTTAGTCTTCTGTGGTAAGTGTCAGGTTGTTTTCAGAGGACAATAAGATTCAATACAACCAGAATACTAAACAGATACTCCTTCAGGGCAAATAAAAGTGCAGACATCAAGCACAAACACTCAATTATAATAAAAGTCTTTCAACTTCAGTTTCGGTGAAAGCTGACCTACTTGAAGACAGAACTATAAACAATCATGTTCTCTCCACAATGCTGTAGATCAGTTCATCAATCACTCTTAACTTTCAAAACGCAAAGCACACATCAACTTCCAAAAGTCTAAAATAGGTTCACTTACACCTTTCGTTGCTGACCCTCACTGTCTTCTCTTGAATTGTAAACTTAACTTCAACTTTATGAACAACTACGTGAATCTTAAGGAACAAACTTCATAATTTATAAAAATGCAAGTAATCAAAATTTATGTACCAATTTACATAAAGCAAAAGCAACATGCACATGGAGCAAAAGTTCATAAACTATTTCTTAAATAAAAGTTACATAAGAAAAGGAACAGCCTATTACCCACCAAAAGGGCTACTAGAGTAATAATATGAGCAGTAAGATTGGTGGCTAAGGAATCCCAGACAGTTATGGCTGCGAACTGTTGTCCTGGGTTGCGAAAGCATTAAACAGAAAGAAAATCAACCCTCTGAATAATGGACACATCTTTTAAAACATGAAATAAGTTCAATGACCAGGTCACATGACTATACAAAATAATACTGGGCAAACATTTGAAATTTACTTTCCATTATACTCTTATTTAATGAATGACACTCTGGATGAAAAGAAACGAAAGAACACGAGTGAATCATGGAAAAAAGAATCTCTGGTTTACCAAAAATCATTTATTTCTTCATGTTAAAAAAGTGCTAATAGCCTATAATATTAAAAATCATTCAATGTCAAGTTTATTTATTTTTCTATTTGTAATTCTGAAAATTGACGTTTTGAGATGATGAAAGCCAAAGACTTGAAGAATATGATGCCACATTCCTGTTGACAATATTATTCCATATTATGTTAAAAGTAAGGTAGATTAATTTTAAGAAACTGACTATTCTTAACAAATCAGCTCATGGGAGTTTAAAAATGAAATCCCATTCTTCAGAATGTATAAAATATAGGGCTTTCCCTGGTGGTGCAGTGGTTGAGAGTCCACCTGCCGATGCAGGGGACACGGGTTCATGCCCCGGTCCGGGAGGATCCCACATGCTGTGGAGCGGCTGGGCCCGTGAGCCATGGCCGCGGAGCCTGCGCGTCCGGAGCCTGTGCTCCACAACGGGATAGGCCACAACAGTGAGAGGCCCGCATACCGCAAAAAAAAAAAAAAGAATGTATAAAATATATTAACTATTCACACTCACTAACTGCTGCTGAGCTCCTCACGACCGTTAAAAAGTTGGCACTAAAATACTCTACTCCCTTGGTCTAAACACTCTCTGTGTCTTGTTTACTTTGTCTAACTTCCATTCATCCTCCAAGAGAAAGTGCAGCCTTCACCTGCTTCCGGATCTTCTCCTGACAGCATCACCACACCGCTAAGTTACGTGTCCCCATAACCCTCTATGCTTATCTCCATCAGACACTCAGCACATTGAAGGGTACTGGTCTCTTCTCATTCTCCCCAACTGGACTATCAGCAACTAACCTAAGTGTAAGGGCCTGACTTACGGGTCTTTGTATCACAAGTGTTGAACACAGTGCCCCGCCTGCAGGACAGTGATCAGACCACTTTTTGTGTCAATTTTTTGCATGAATTAAATGTGAAAGAACATTTAGAAAATGCTTACCCTGTGCCTGGTACATAGTATACACATGCTCAATTTGTTTGTGGATTTATATAGATATTATTACAGATTATATAGATTTATTATGGATAAATGTTTACTAAGGAAATAAGGCTTAATTAAACCTATTTCTTAAAATTGACAAAACAGAAGTTTTGCCTTGTTTTATAAAATAACAAAGATCTTAACTCAGTCAATAAAAGACTGGCTATTAATAATAATGAAAAAATAGTAACTATATATTTTCAACTTTACTGATAGAAATTTCTAAAATATTATTATTTTATTAGATTATTTAGAACTCTGTGGAAAGAACAGGGCTACATAATTCAAATGATGACAGTACATAATTCAAATGATGACTTAAAGTAAACAAAGTATACTGCAAGTGGCATGATTCCAATTAATTATGACAAGTATGTCTAGATAAAGCTAAAACCTGGGCTTCCCTGGTGGCACAGTGGTTAAGAATCCACCTGCCAATGCAGGGGACACAGGTTCGATCCCTGGTCTGGGAAGCTCCCACATGCCGTGGAGCAACTAAGCCCATGCGCCACAACTACTGAGCCTGCGCTCTAGAGCCCGCGAGCCACAACTACTAAAGCCCACGTGCCTAGAGCCCGTGCTCCACAACGAGAAGCCACCGCAATTAGAAGCCTGCGCACCGCAACGAAGAATAGCCCCCACTCGCTGCAAATAGAGAAAGCCTGCGTGCAGCAACGGAGACCCAACTCAGCCAAAAATCAATCAATTTATTTAAAAAAAAAAAAAAAAGCTTAAGCCTACGGATGAACGTTAACTAATCTGGTGCAATTTTTTTTTTTTAATTTTAAAAGTTGAATTAGGGCTTCCAGGGTAGCACAGTGGTTAAGAATCCGCCTGCCAACAGAGGGGACACGGGTTCGAGCCCTAGTCCGGGAAGATCCCACATGCCGCAGAGCAACTAAGCCTGTGCGCCACAACTACTGAGCCTGCGCTCTAGGGCCTGCGAGCCACAACTACTGAGCCTGCATACCACAACTACTGAAGCCCACGCACCTAGAGCCCGTGCTCCGCAACAAAAGAAGCCACCCCATTGAAGAGTGGCCCCCACTCACCGCAACTAGAGAAAGCCCTCACGCAGCAACAAAGACCCAAGGCAGCCAAAAAAAAATTGAACTACCACCAGTAAAAATGAAGAGAAGAACTTCTCCAAATTATTTAAAACTATATTCCCAAATGCTAAGCAATAACAAAGGCTAAGAAAGAAATATTAAATTTAAAGGAAAGCCTCAATATGAGAAATTCTCTTTACCTATAGGCAATCGATTCTTTTTATTTGCTGGAGTGGTTGCTGGAGACAGCTGAGGAGTACTGTAGGGAGTCATTTCCAAACTGCTGCTTTTTCCTGGCTTTGCCTGGGGTAGGTTTGCCAATAAATTGTCAAGAGCCATTCTATCTTCTCTCAGTTGATCTCCAGACATCACACTCTTCATAAAATTCACCTGGCAAAAGTAAAAGGGCATTTAGCTTATGAAATCAATTTTTCAAACACAATATATATTTCTCACACAATGTACTCATCTAGGACTCTGCCCATGTTCAGATAAATGACTTTTGAGAAAGTCCTATTAAAGAATAAAGCCATTACCAGAGTAATAAGCTGACTGTAGGTTATATAAACTACAGTTCTGCTCAACCCTTCCAGAAGATTAACAGAGGACATAGGCGGGGTCTCCACTGCACGGCCTCCAATCACCACATCAAGGAAAGCAGCAACACAGCTCTGTCCAAACAGGAGAAAAAAATCACAGTGAAATACTTCCTCTTTAAAGTAAGGGAACAGGGACTTCTCTGGTGGCGCAGTGGTTAAGAATCCACCTGCCAATGCAGGGGACATGGGTTTGAGCCCCGGTCTGGGAAGGTCCCACATGCCGTGGAGCAACTAAGCCCGTGCACCACAACTACTAAGCCTGTGCTCTAGAGCCTGCAGGTCACAACTACTGAGCACACATGCCACAACTTCTGAAGCCCG
The DNA here is from genome assembly GCF_003031525.2 of Neophocaena asiaeorientalis asiaeorientalis. Classification (NCBI taxonomy): domain Eukaryota; kingdom Metazoa; phylum Chordata; class Mammalia; order Artiodactyla; family Phocoenidae; genus Neophocaena; species Neophocaena asiaeorientalis. The sequence goes on along the minus strand of NW_020175018.1, from coordinate 10,431,101 downwards.
TGTGCCTAGAGCCCATGCTCCACAACAAGAGAAGCCACCACAATGAGAAGCCCAAGCACCACAATGAAGGGTAGCCCCTGCTTGCTGCAACTAGAGAAAGCCTGTGTGCAGCAAACAAGACCCAATACAGCCAAAAATAAATAAATAAATAAATTTATTAAAAATAAATAAAGGGAATAAAATTTCTGATTGAGGTGGACAAGCACATAGAAAGTTTTTCTTCTTGAAAATTATACTAAACCCAACATTTAAAAAAATTAAACTCTCTATGAACTGATGTAAAATAATCTCCAAGATATTCTGGTATATGAAACAAACATGAGGCAGACAGAGCACACAGTCCTACCATTCGTAATTAGGAAAATATATTAGGAATTTGCTTGTACACATACAGACTTCTTGAAGGACACACAAAAGATTGATAACATGAAGAACATTTAGGGAGGAAATGAAGGTTAGAGATCAGAAGTGGAAGGGAAACTTCACTATCTAACCTTTGAATTTTAGGTTGAATGTACAGCCTACTCAAAGTATGATAAATTTTTTTATTTTTTAAAATATTTATTTATTTGGCTGCGCCAGGTCTTTAGTTGCGGCACACAGAATCTTCACTGTGGTGTGTGGGATCTTTTAGTTGCAGCATGTGAGATCTTTAGTTGTGGCATGTATGCAGGATCTAGTTCCCCCACCAGGGATCGAACCCAGGCCCCCTGCATTGGGAGCGTGGAGTCTTAACCACCGGACCACCACTTAAATTTTTATTCAGTTATACCAACTGAACAATGCTATGTTAACTTATGAAATACACTTAAAATTATACATTTATTGCTGATTCATATATTCACAGCCTTGATTTAGTGACAATTTTTTTTAATCAAACTTTTTTTTTTTTTAATTTTATTTATTTTTTGGCTACGCTGGGTCTTCGTTGCTGCGCGCAGGCTTTCTCTAGTTGCGGTGAGCGAGGGCTACTCTTTGTTGCAGTGCGTGGGCTTCTCATTGCAGTGGCTTCCCCTGCTGTGGAGCATGGGCTCCAGGTGCGCAGGCTTCAGTAGGTGTGGCGCACGGGCTTAGGTGCTCCGCAGCATGTGGGACCTTCCTGGACCAGGGCTCGAACCCATGTCCCCTGCATTGGCAGGTGGATTCTTAACCACTGCAACACCAGGGAAGGCCCTAAATCAAACTTTTAAAAATAATCTTAATAGCTCTTTGGCTCTCATTACAATGGCATCTCCTCAACATTTCTATAAGTGAGAATTAGTAATCTTTTATTTAATTGAAGTATAATTGGTATTTATATATATATTTTTTGAGAATTAGTAATCTTTGATGACATCTTCCTTTATTTTCTTAATTAATTTTTATTGGAGTATAGTTGCTTTACAATGCTTTGTTAGTTTCTGCTGTACAGCAAAGTGAATCTGCTATACAGATGACATCTTCCTTTAAATGCTGCTGATCCAACACTGTATCCTCTATAGCCAAACCAAGGGTAATTGAAAAGAATATTTAGTTTACACATCACCTAGGGACAAGATTTAATAAGGAGAATAGTTAGGTTCACTAATACTTCAGCAGAACCTTCTATAAACAGTACTTCACACGACATAGTATTCACTCTTACTTTGTCAAATTTTCCAAGGCTGCTCTTTGTCCGGGGATCTCCCTCTTCGGAGCCAGTCATTGCTAATTGCTGCAAAAGGCGGCCAACCTGCAACCCAGAGCAGAGGTGGGAAGACATAGGCTGTAGACACTTACACAGTCCTCACTGTGAAAGCACTTCCATTCCATTCTATAAATCTATTTCATAAGAATATTAACACACTAAAGGGATAACTAATAAGAACCTGCTGTATAAAAAAAATAAATAAAATTAAATTTTAAAAAAAAAGGAATATTCACACCACCTGACCAGGCATACAAAATAGGATCCCAAATAAAATGTGCATCTTGTCTATGTCAGCTTTTACTATATTTTATTACATTTAGGCTGAGTTATAAAGAATAAGTAGAAAATTTTGCTTTGTCTTTAATTCATATTATTACAACATTAGGAAATGAAGGTACACACCTTTGTTTCTGCTGCTGTACTTTTCATGTGTTTAGAAATTTAATTAATTTGTAAAAGCTGACTGAAACTAGCTCAAGTTATTAAGTACTTTTCCCTATAGTTCATAAAGTACTCAAGGTAAATTTTTTTTCTAGACTTAAAAGCAAAGAATTCGTTCAGAACATAAGCTGTTTTGAAAGTAAATATTAATTCACAGAGCCAGCTCCTTACTGCCAAAAGTGAACTGTGAATCCACTCTCTCTAAAGACACTTTGCTGGAAGTTATTATCATACAGCATCATCTTCATACCTAGGACAATCCCCCCTTTCACTCCTTTTGAAAAGATGTGATTCAACGTCCAATGGAATAACAAAAATAAAACTATAACAACATTATCATAAGAATAAATTTAGTGTTTCAGAGATGATAAAAAATTTTTATTTCAGGGATGTCTATATAGTTAATTTCTAAACACCCCAATATGATAGAACTGATCATGAAAAAAAGCTTATCATTAAAAAAAAAAGTCATCCAAAGATAAGACATATTCTATTCCAAATAAACTCTGTCTCTTCCTCACAGTATTTCTAGGGATAAGATATAATTAAAAGAATCCCTTAAGACATAATAACATGATTTCAGTAGTTCAGATGATTAGGGAAAAAAGCACTAACATAGATCCAAAAATCCTCTTTCTGAAACTTTTAGTTCCAGAGGAGTTTCAGATTTCAAAATTTGGAGATTTTAGAAAGGTTGGTTACTGCATACATGTAACATGTCTAGTACTTAGGCTGGCTTCCTATAATCAGATATATTAACATTCCTTCAGCAAAAATGAATATTCATGAACTAATAGCCTCATATTAGTTCAGGTTAGGTTTTGTTACCAAGTGAAGTATAAAAGACACTCAATTTTCAATCATTCTGGAGTTTGAAATCATGGGAAAAGGGTAAGGGCATGTTCTAGAAAATCAAATTCAACTATGCATTCAAGTGTATGAGGACTCCATTTAAAAACCAGCACAATGTAAGAAGCAAATATTTAGGACAGTTTGGGGAAAAGGAATGGTAAGAATATATGAATAATGTCACCATATTTTTTGTTCCCACTCCCACTGCCCAATCAACTGACTTTAAACTGAATGCCTAGCAAAAGCATACCTGCATCAGATTAAATCTTGCCACCTCATTAATTGGAGCATCAGAAATTATTCCATACTGTTCTGGATTGACAACAGCAGGACAAATGAAGCAGGCCAACAGGAGGTCAGTACACATTGCTCTGACCTCCCCAACTTCCAGTCTATCTACACAGGAGAGAGTTTTGTACATCTGTGACACAATCCATCTCAAACTATGTGGAAAGCAGTATGTGTTCTGTTTGAGATAACCAATAAATTTGTTCACCAAAGCCACTAGTTTGGCCTCGTTCGAATCCACCATCTCTTGAACCTTTTGCCTGAATCTATCTGAGCCTTTCTCTCCAAAGAGCTTTTCCTGTTGAGACGGGGAGAACCTCTCAATTAGCTTGTTTGGGTCTGTTTCCAGGTGATCCTCATCTTCAACAAGCAGCTGCATGATTGGCTCATGTAAAGTTGCTGTGAGGAAAAGTTTGGCAGAAAACAGTCCTTCAGAAAAAAGTTTAAATAAGATGCTGAAGGCACAAGTTCCTCTCCTCAAAAGTCGCCTGGGGTTGTCACTTTCTTTAAGTTCAAATTCAATCAAGTATCTCAACACCTGAAGGAGGTAGCTTTCATCTTCTTGCATAATGCAGTTGCCATAGAGAGAGGTAAAAACTGTGTAAATAACACTTTGTGTGTTCTCCTGATTAAGTTTCTCTCCGGCAACCAAAGAGGAGGCAATAAGACGAGGATTTTCCCTTAATCGACTTAAGAATTCTCCATAAGCAGTCTCCTGAAATCCCAACTGCTTATACCCATCAACAAACTGTGTATCTTCCAAAATCTTGGCATGTTGGCAACATTCAGCAGGGGAAGCTTCAGCACTAAAAAACAAGCAAAGAGGCAAAATAATAAAGTTAACAACAATAATAATATACTAAATAATATACTAAGAACCTGCATACTATAATATACTATATAATATACTATATAATAATATACTAAAACATGGAAATGTGAGCTGATGAGAGTCATGGCAATGAGATCACTCAGAATTGCTAAAATCTTTTAGACCACCAGCATCTAAATGTGTAAAGAAAGTCATAACCAAAAAGTAGGACAAATTCTTCATATTAAGTCAGGTTCAATGAAAAGTATTGAGAAATAACCATTATTCTGACTTGTATCATTGAAGATCAGTCCTGCCTCTTTTTTCATATACATGGACTCATACAGTATGTACTTTAAAGTATTGAGAAATAACCATTATTCTGACTTGTATCATTGAAGATCAGTCCTGCCTCTTTTTGAACTTCATATACATGGACTCATACAGTATGTACTCTTCTATGTCTGACTTCTTTTCTTGACAGTATACCACAGCACCACTATTTCTAGACTTAAAAACTGCTTCTTGGAACAACAGAACAATCAGGTATTAACACAGTGAAAAATGAGGTTTCTAAAACTGAAAAGTAGATATACGATAGCAAAACATGCAAATGTATATATTAAATAATATTAGGAGAAAAGCAGAACACAAGATAATTTACTCTCTACAATAATACAATTTTATATAATGCCAAGGTACAAAATTAACTGGTATGGTATAAAATATTAATGTATAAGTTATAATTCTCTACAACTGTGCTTATGTTAATAGGTTAATTAAGCAAAATAAGCAAAGACTCACCATTGAGATGCTGATTTAAAATATCTTAAACCATGCACTTTGTTGGAAATAGATTTGTTTATTTGCAGTTAGCAATTATTAACTGCTATAAGCAGAATTATGGTGGTTTATAACAATTAAGACCTCAAAACCTTTTCTTTACCTGGTTATAATAAGCCGATCCAAATTAATTCTCTGCTGCTTAGCGATCCATGCTGTACGATACAACTTTTCAGCTGTCTTAAGTACATCTGCATTGAGCCTCTGAATGAGCTGTTTCTCAGAGTTTACATACAAGCGTTCCTGCTTGAGGTGATGGGCCAGAGTATGAATATCTAGCTTCACCATCTTCAAATGTGGAGAAGGTACAAAGGCTGATCACTAAGAGCAAAAAGAAAAAATTTTTATGTCACTTAAATTGTTTTCCAAAAACCAAAGAGGGTAGGAGAACACATTAAATATTAGGCTACATTTAGTATCATGGTTAGCTCTAGTTTTAAAATAATCTATCTCTATATATATTTTACAACAGAAGCATTATAGGTTCAGTACAGAAAAACTGGTAAATACAGATAAGCAAAAAAAAAAAAGAAGGAAGAAAAAGAGAAAAGCTCTTAATAAGGCCAGTGCTCAGAGGCAGCCACTGTAAATACCTTGCATGTATCCTTCAAGTCGCGTGTCTGGTGGGGTGGGGACGGTGGTGTGCTGAATTGGGCGATTGGGATTGACATGTATACACTGATGTGTATGAAATGGACTAATAAGAACCTGCAGTATAAAAAAAAATCAAAAACAAATACTAACCCTTCTTTGGGTTATTTGTATGGAAATATGTTAATATAAATGTTTCAGACATTACATGAAATTTCTAAAAATCTTATATGTTCTGGTATAATGTTATAAGTCATAATTCTAGTTATTAAAAATGTATATCTCAGAAATAACTAAATTTCCTTGTCAATTTCAAAAAAAAAAAAAAGTCCCGTGTCTATTTATCAACACTGGACTTTCCTTGCCTGCTCTCTTTCACACTGCAATCAATCAACATAGCCTGTTGACTCTTTCTTCAAAACACATCTCACCACCTCCATCATCATCTCTCACCCAAAGGTCTCTAACCACCGCTTCCTAACTGAACTCCTGCTTCATTTCTTGTACTACTGGAGTATCTACATAGCATAGAACATCCTTTAAATTTAAGTCAGACCACTTCATTCCCCCACTAGAAGCTGTCCAAAGGCTTATTTTACACTTAGAATGAAATCTGAAAGTCCCACATGATCTAACCCTGCTATTCCTCCAACCTCATCTCCTGCCATTCTAACTCCTGCTCACACAGCTCCAGACACACTGGCCTCCTCTTGAACAGATCAAGCATGCCCCTTCCTCAAAGCCTCTGCATTTGCTGAACCCTCTCCCTGGAAGGTTATTCCTCCAGATGCCTTTGCAAGGCTGGTACCTTTAATTCATTCAGGTCTCTGCTCAAATGTCTATTTAGAAAGGCCTTCTAAAACAAATCATTCTAAAACAGAAAATATCACTTCCTATTCCCTCTTCTGGCTTTTCTTTTTTTCTTTTAAAAAGCACTTGCCCCAACCCAGCATGGGTTGTTGTTACATGCATGTTCATCATGCTTAGAGTATGGCTGCCCCACTGAAAGGCAAGGGCCGCCAAGGCCAAGATTTGTCTGTTTTGTCGACTTACTGCTGTAATTTCAGGGCTGAGGAGAGGGCTTGGTTCACAGCAGGAGTTGAATAAGTATTTGCCAAATGAATGAATGAAATCACACAATTCTTGTTTATCTAGTAGCTAAACAAACTGATAAAAATAGCACACATATTTTAAAGCATTATTATTTAAGCTATACCCTTGAAGCTAGAATGCCTGCCAGACCACAATCATTTTATCTCAGCAACAGAAGCGTTTGTGGGCCAAATAGCAGAATACAACATTGTGTCGAGGCAGCAGTCACTAAGTTAGAAAAATGCTTCTCATTAAGAATTAAACATTAGGGGTGGGGAAGGAAAGGACTGGGAGTTTGGGATTAGCAGATGCAAACTATTACATATAGGATGGATAAACAGGTCCTACTGTATAGCACAGGGAACTATATTCAATATCCTGTGATAAACCATAATGGAAAAGAATATGAAAAGGGATATATATATATATGTATAACTGAGTCACTTTGCTGTACAGCAGAAATTAAACACAACATTGTAAATCAACTATACTTCAATAAAAAATTTTTAAAAAGAATTAAACATGATTATATACTTAAAAACTGCTATGAGAGTAAAGCTTTAAATGTTCTCACCATAGTAACAAGAAAATGGTAATTACATGAGGTGAAGGATGTGTTAACAAACCTTACTGTGGTAAACATTTTGCAATATATGTGTACCAAATCATTATTATATGACTTAAACTTACACAATGTTACATGTCAATTATAGTTCAATAAAGTTAGAAAAAAAGTTGTCCCAGCCAATCAGATTCATAGTGGATTTATTTGGAATTGATAAAATACAATTTGTAGTGAATTCAGATTCTGAAAGAGGTGACAACCTAGCTCACAGAACTCTCAATATGTTTACAGATCCAATGAAAATATGTTCACATATATGAAATAAATATTTTTGGTGCTAAGACTAAAAGAAAGAGTTAAACATATGGTAGCAGATGGAAATATATTTAAAGCCATCTTATTTAAAGAAATAGATTCAACAATTTTTAATTAAGTTTGATTACAGAAATTATTTTAATGAACTACTGATGACTAGAAAAGTTTCAGATATTATCATCTAACTTGAATTTAACTGCTTTAAAAACTTTCTTGTACCTTATCAATTCCCTAGCAAACTATACAAAGCTATTATTCCAAGTCTCCTGTATTAAAACCCTCAGAGTGCTTTCCTCTCAAAAGGTTTAAATATGTCTACTTCACCATGGTGATTCACTATTAACTCACAAAAGCATCCGAGTACATTCAAAAAAATTGGTGCCATACATACATATATAATCTTATTAACTCAGCCTAAAGAAAACACATATGACTTTGCAGACTTTCATGAGGGAATTCTAACATCCTCTAGGGGGCTCTAAATCCACAGACTAAGAACAGAATCACTGAACAAATGGTTGTAACTATGAGAAATATTATAGTTAACGAAAATAGTACTGAAATGGGCTCTTAAAGATCTGTATGCTTTGGGGACTTCCCTGGTGGTCCAGTGCAGGGCGTGCAGGTTCGATCCCTGGTCAGGGAGCTAAGATCTCATGCCTCACAGCCAAAACCCCAAAACATAAAACAGAAGCAATACTGTAACAAATTCAATAAAGACTTTAAAAATGGTCCACATCAAAAAATCTTTAAAAAAAAGATTTGGGGGCTTCCCTGGTGGCGCAGTGGTTGAGAGTCTGCCTGCCAATGCAGGGGACACGGGTTCGTGCCCCGGTCCGGGAGGATCCCACATGCCGCGGTGCGGCTGGGCCCGTGAGCCATGGCCGCTGAGCCTGTGCGTCCAGAGCCTGTGCTCCGCAACGGGAGAGGCCACAACAGTGAGAGGCCCGCGTACCGAAAAAAAAAAAAAAAAAGATCTGTATGGTTCATTAATTAGTTCTGTTACCTTGGGTATATAATGCATATTCTGTGAACCTCAGGGGTTTTTTCATCCATAAAATGTGGACACAGTATCTACATTTATTTTGTGCCTGGCATGAGCAACATATTAGGTACTAGGGATACAAAAAAAGGATAAAATCTAGTATGTATTCTCAAGGACTTCCTAATCTAATAAAACGAGTTAGACACACAAGCAAATGGCTTCCCCAAAATGTTATGGGTATAATGCTATGGCTGAATGAAGGCTGTACAATGTAGAGTACAGACAAAAGAGAAGGAATGACTGAGGAGTTAGGTACCTGTGCCTAGTCTTAAAAGACAAGTATGGGGGTGGGGGATAAGTATTTGCCAGACATAAAGAGGATAATTGGTAGGGGTAGACTTCTAGATACAGGCAGCCAATCAAGCAAAGGCACAGAAGTGTGTGATTCAGTACATTCAGAGAACTACACATGGCTTGCTACAGTTTGGGGGCATGTGTTGTGTGTGTTAAGAGTGAGGCAGGGGGTAGGGGAGGAAATGTATAATGAGATAAGGCTACAGAGACCTAACGTACACAGAAGCCAGTGTTAAGAAACTGGGACTGAGGGCTTCCCTGGTGGCGCAGTGGTTGAGAGTCCGCCTGCCGATGCAGGGGACACGGGCTCGTGCCCCGGTCCGGGAAGATCCCACATGCCGTGGAGCGGCTGGGCCCGTGAGCCATGGCCGCTGAGCCTGCGCATCCGGAGTCTGTGCTCCGCAACGGGAGAGGCCACAACAGTGAGAGGCCGGCGTACAGCAAAAAAAAAAAAAACTGGGACTGGACTTCTCTGATGGCACAGCAGTTAAGAATCTGCCTGCCAATGCAGGGGACACAGGTTCGATCCCTGGTCCGGGAAGATCCCACACGCCATGGAGCAACTAAGCCCATGCTCCACAACTACTGAGCCTGCGCTCTAGAGCCCGCCCACGAGCCACAACTACTGAAGCCCGCACGCCTAGAGCCCATGCTCTGCAACAAGCTACTGCACTGAGAAACCCACGCACCACAACGAAGAGTAGCCCCTGCTTGCTACAACTAGAGGAAGCCCGCGCAGAGTAACGAAGACCCAACACAGCCAAAAATTAATTAATTAATTTAAAAAAAAAACAAACTGGGACTTTGCACTGTGGGAGATGGGAAAAGAGTTTAAACGGATTAACATAATTAAATTTACATTTAAGAACATAAACTTTGGCAGTAAAGAAAAAGATGAGGTGGTTTGGATGGAACTAGATGAAGAAAGACTAAGAAATTGTTGATAGGCAAGAACCACTGGCATTTTTCACAGAACTAGAACAAAAAAATTCACAATTTGTATGGAAACACAAAAGACCCCGAATAGCCAAAGCAATCTTGAGAAAGAAAAACGAAGCTGGAGGAATCAGGCTCCCTGACTTCAGACTATTCTACAAAGCTACAGTAATCAAGACAGTATGGTACTGGCACAAAAACAGAAATATAGATCAATGGAACAGGATAGAAAGCCCAGAGATAAACCCACGCACATATGGTCACTTTACCTTTGATAAAGGAGGCAAGAATATACAATGGAGAAAAGACAGCCTTTTCAATAAGTGGTGCTGCGAACACTGGACAGCTACACGTAAAAAAATGAAATTAGAACACTCCCTAACACCACACACAAAAATAAACTCAAAAGAGATTAAAGACCTAAATGGGGTTTCCCTGGTGGCACAGTGGTTGGGAGTCCGCCTGCCGATGCAGGGGACACGGGTTCGTGCCCCGGACCGGGAAGATCACACATGCCGCGGAGCGGCTGGGCCCGTGAGCCATGGCCGCTGAGCCTGCGTGTCCGGAGCCTGTGCTCCGCAATGGGAGAGGCCACAACAGTGAGAGGCCCGCGTACCACACACACACAAAAAAGACCTAAATGTAAGGCCACTATGAGTCTGTCATACAGAGTGAAGTAAGTCAGAAAGAGAAAAACAAATACCGTATGCTAACACATACATATGGAATCTAAAAAAAAAAAAAGAAGGTCATGAAGAACTTAGGGGTAAGACGGGAATAAAGACGCAGATCTACTAGAGAATGGACTTGAGGACACGGGGAGGGGGAAGGGTAAGCTGGGACAAAGTGAGAAAGTGGCATGGACATATATACACTACCAAATGTAAAACAGCTAGTGCGAAGCAGCCGCATAACACAGGGAGATCAGCTCGGTGCTTTGTGACCACCTGGAGGGGTGGGATAGGAAGGGTGGGAGGGAAGGAGACGCAAGAGGGAAGAGATATGGGGATATATGTATATGTATAACTGATTCACTTTGTTATAAAGCAGAAACTAACACACCATTGTAAAGCAATTATACTCCAATAAAGGTGTTAAAAACAAACAAACAAACAAAAAAAGTAATGTTGCAGTGGCAATGGAAAGAACAGGACAAATCTGACAGATACTGGAGATAGAAAATAGATTTGCTGACACCTACACTAGGGGAAGGTGAGGTAGAAGTTTCCAACTCTGGTGACAAGGGTTGGGGGTGGTGTTATTCACCACAATTTCGTATCATATGAGAAAACACTTTATAAACTGAAAATTGTGCCTGGTATGGTTCTAAGAACTTTACACACTTAATCTTCATAACATCCCTCTGAGACAGGTACTTTGCCACAAAAGAAACTGAGGCTCAGGGATATTATGTAACTTACATAAGGCCACAGGGGTGAGAGGTGATAGAGCCAGTACACTATTATTATAGTCCTGATCTCTACAAGAATGACTCAGAAATCATGTGGTTACACAGATGAATTATTTTTGAGAGATGCACATTCAAGTACATAGAAGTAAATTGTTAGGATGTCTGGAACTCACTTGTATATGGCTCAAAAAAACTAAAAGCTTTTTTAAATGCAGCAAAATGTAAACCACTGTTGAATCTGGTTGGTGGATATATGGTGATCACGGTACCACCCTTCAACAGTTTCTGTAGGTTAGAATTTTTTCATTATAAAATGATAGAGGAAAATCCTTTAGAAATTCTCAAGCCGTATCCTTCTTGCTACCTTAATACAATTTAATTCAACAAATACGTTATTGACTTGTTGAACCTAGCCAGGTCCCCTAATCTCAAGGAGTTCACAGTCTAATTACAACCAAAATGCTGTTCAAGATAGGATGCATAAAATGTTTCCAATGACATAGCAAAATATGAATCAATTTATGCAATTCAGAAATTAAAACCTTCAAATATAGCTTCACTTAAAAAAATTAACACATGAAAGTAATGCTCCACCTGATCTACATAAGAACTCACCTTCTAAACCCTTCAGTGGTCCCAAATGTCTTCAAAGACATTTTCATAAAGATATTTTACATAAGGGGACTTCCCTAGTGGTCCAGTGGGTAAGACTCTGCACTCTCATTGCAGGGGGCCTGGGTTTGATCCCTGGTGGGGGAACTAGATCCCGCATGCATGCCACAACTAAGAAGTCCAAATGCCGCAATGAAGATCCCATGTGCTACAACTGAGGCTCGGCACAGCCAAAATAAATATATATATTTTTTAAAAGATATTTTAAATAAACCCAGAACACTAGATAACTTGCTAAATTTTCTTTCTTTAATCAAGTTCATCAGACTATATGACCTACTACCCACCCCTGTTGCCATCATATACTATAGTCTCTCTCCTTCCTTCAACACCCCCAAACTCCAATGATCATTTGACCCTACCAAGACTTTCAAGCCATTAATCCTACCACCTTTTTTGCTAATCTTCACTCTCCTCCTGTCTCTGCTTCCCTCCTTACCCAGATAGCATAAACCCCATGGTCAATCATTATGATCACTGGCTGAATATACTCTCAATTTGCCCCCTCACTCGTCTAAACCTCAATCCCAGTTAAATCCAATGCGGGACTTCCCTGGCGATCCAGTGATTAAGACTTTGCCTTCCAATGCAGGGGGTGTGGGTTCGATCCCTGGTCAGGGAACCTAAATCCCACAGGCGTCAGGGCCAAAGAACCAAAACATAAAGCAGAAGCAATATTGTAACAAATTCAATAAAGACTTAAAAAAAAATGGTCCATATCCAAAAATCTTAAAGAAAAAAGAAAATGTTCTGCCTACTCCTAATTTATACCTGTGTATGAGAAAACCAACACACACAACCATGCTAAATATCACTTTAAACTCATGATCACAAGCCCTATACGAGCCCTTACTGATGCATGATACGCACACTATTACTTCCCCCGTCCATCCATCACTCCCCCACTCTCCCAGGCAACTAATTCATACCACCATCTCTCCTCAAATCTCCAGCCTCTTCCCCTCTCCTTATTCTCAGCTCCTTGCTTCCTACTTCACTGAGGAAACTGAAGCATCAGAAGAGATTTTCCTCAGGCTCCCTGCTTCAGTCTTTGCTCTCAGCCTACTCTCAACACAGCAGCCAGAGTGAGCCTGTGAAATTCTAAGTCAAATCACATCAGTCCTGTGCTCAAAATGCTCCAAAAGCTTCTTTTCTTGGCTTTCCATGGTCTGCCTCCATCCCCCCTACCTCTCTGACCTCACCTCCCATTACCAGAAGACCATACAACTTACCATCTAAACTAGGACACTACTGGGAGTGAAAGTGGACACTATTAATAATTTCATTGAGACAAGAGACATAAACAAGGACATACGACCACTCTCTTACCAGATCCCTCATTCACTCTGCTCCAGCCATATTCTCCAACATGCCAGGTATACTTGCACCCTAGTACCCTTGTACTTGCTCACCACCCAGGTCTCTCACTTCCTTTGGGTCTTATCAAGAGTCATCTTCTTCAGTGAGGTCTTTCTTGGTCACCCTACCTAAAATTCCAACCCCTGCCCTGCCACACACACATACTACCTCTCCCTGCTTTAGTTTTTCTTGTTAGCACTAGTCGTATTATACATTTCACTTATTTATCTTATGTACTGTCCATCTCCCCAAGAAAATGTAAACTCCCTAAGAAGAGGGATATTTACCTAATTTCTTCCCTGCTCTATTCACACTGACTAGAATAGAACCCGTCACATCATGAGCATTCAGTAGTACACATTTGCTGAATGAATATATGAATGAAAAAGAGGTATTTCAATAAACTATTCACGTTAGAAACATCATAAGCAGAGGTAGAAATAACACAGGAGGAACAGAGGTGTAGTCTTTGATGGACAGGAAAAGAAGAGGTAAACACTATGAAATTATCAATAGATGCTAAATAAAATAAGCACACCATACTGAAAACATTAAATATACTATGTGGAAGTTTCATGAAAGACTTAAAGGAAAAACAAAAGTGCTCAAAATTTACATTTATTCCTTACTTCTTAGCGGTTAATTTCCAAACTCCTTAACCTAATGTTTAAGGGCCAACCTTGCCTTAAGCCTCACCTCCAGTCCTATCTCACACTATTTCCCTATATGAACCCTCCTGTCCCAGCAAATCTGCCTTTTCATTTTTATTTTTAATTCACCTTCATATTTACATCACCTTATTTGCTCCTTCTAATTTCCAAGGCCTGGCTCAAATAAAACCTTCCTTCCCAACCATAGAGTCTGCCCCAGTGATAAATCCCAACTCTGAACTCTTAAAGCAGTGCTTATCCATACCATTAAATTGGAACTGTTAATTTTTATTTTCATCTTTTTTTTTTTTTTGGCCGAGGTATTCGGCTTGCAGGATCTTAGTTCCCCAACCAGAGACTGAACCCAGGCCCTCAGCAGAGAAAGCACCGAGTCCTAACCACTGGACCGCCAGGGAATTCCCTATTTTCATCTTTAGTGTCTGTATCTTGTCCTTCCAGCAAGAATGAAGGGTCCCCTCAAAGGATGAGAACATCTCTTAGACCTATGCATCCCCAACCCCCAATACCACGGCCAAACACAAGAAGTTCTCACATATCTTTGCTAACTGCATTGTCACAAGGTGCTCTGAGAAAAAGAACATAAGTAAAATCAAAGGATTTTTAAATTAACATTAGGCACGTTTCACAATAATAGAATTTTTTTCCCCTGAAATTTGCCAGCATTTTCCAAGTTAGATAATTTCTTTTTGGAGTGGTCAAAAATTGGACTTTGAAATTCTATAAAATTCTATAAAAGCTCACTTGCACTTGCCACATTTTCTACAAAAATAAAAGCAATTATACCCATACATGTCAAGTCAGATTTTAAGCTTTTCAACTCATGAAGACTTATCACCGAGAGCCCAGCAGGGAGATTTTAGTTGAAGTAGTGAAGCACATGGGGTTTCTGTATCCTTCCAACACCAGTATAGAGGCTGGAAAACTACAGCCTGTGGGCCAAACTTGACCAGTTGCCTACGTGTATAAATAAAGTTTTACTGGAACACAGTCATGCCCCTTTGTTTATGTATTATCTGTGGCTGTTCTCATGCCGCATGGCTAGATAGTCGCCATAGTCCTCCAGAGTCCGTATGGCCCACAAAGCCTAACATATTTACTAGCTGGCCTTTTACAGAAAAAGCCTGTCAAGTGCTGATAAGCAAGCATACCTACTGTAATACAGAGCATGGAGAGGAGGCACAACCTGATAAGGTGAAATGCATGAATTAGAAAATACATTAGAAGTTCCAAGGAGGATACACATATTATAAATGTTAGCAACTATGCCTGAACAAACCCCTGTGACCCAAAAGAAGGACTCTAAAGTAGGGGGAAATTATTTCAAATGTTTTATGGAATGAGAATCATGTTTCATATTTTCTTTGATGAAAATTTCTAATTAAAAACATCCCAAGGGACTTCCCTGGGCAGTGGTTAAGAATCCGCCTGCCAATGCTGGGGACATGGGCTTGATCCCTGGTCCGGGAAGATCCCACATGCCGTGGAGCAACTAACCCCATGCACCACAACTACTGAGCCTGCGCTCTACAGCCTGCAAGCCACAACTACTGAAGCCCTTGTGCCTAGAGCCCGAGCTCCACAACAAAAGAAGCCACCGCAATGAGAAGCCTGTGCACTGCAACGAAGAGTAGACCCTGCTCACTGCAACTAGAGAAAGCCCACACGCAGCAATGAAGACCCAAAGCAGCCAAAAATAAATAAATTAATTAATTTTAAAAAAAAAGATCTCACGTGCCGCAACTAAGACGCGACGCAGCCAAAGATAAAATAAAAATATATAAATTTTTTTTTTTAAAGAGGTAAGGTAGGAAATTCCCTGGCAGTCCAGTGGTTAGGACTCGGTTCTTTCACTGCAGAGGGCCCAGCTTCAATCCCTGGTTGGGGAACTAAGATCCCACAAGCCGTGCGGCGCAGGCACCACCCACCCAAAAAAAGAGGTAGGGAAATTTTTATCATTTCACTAGGACACAATGAGACATACTCCACGTCCATCACATGACAGAAGTGACCAAAACGAACTTTTCCATGAAAATAAGTGGTAAACATCAGAGTCATAACTAAAGAGGTGAGACAGACAACTTGCTAACATGATGAAACCTACACTTGTAAAAGGCTTATTAAAAGTGAAATTAAAGGCCAACTATCTTCAATCGAAGAGCATTTTTAGTAACATAATATGCCACACACAGGTATGGCTTTGAAATGTGAGAATAAAGCATGCTTTGCAAATAAATTAATGTGTGTAAGATGATCCAGTTAAAAATTACAGAGATGATGACAACTAAATGTAACGTGGTATCCTGAATGAGGTCCTGGAACAGAAAAAGGACATCAGGTAAAAACTAAGGAAATCTGAGGGCTTCCCTGGTGGTGCAGTGGTTAAGAATCCACCTGCCAATGCAGGGGACACGGGTTCAAGCCCTGGGCTGGGAAGATCCCACAATGCCGCAGAGCAACTAGGCCTGTGAGCCAAAACTACTGAGCCTGCGCACCACAACTACTGAAGCCCGTGCTCCTAAAGCCCATGCTCCTCAACAAGAGAAGCCACTGCAATGAGAAGCCCACGCACTTGATGAAGAGCAGCCTCCACTGGCCGTAACTAGAAGAAAGCCCGTGCGCAGACAAAAATAAATTAAGCCCAACGCAGACAAAAATAAATTAAAAAATAGAATATAATAAAAACATTTTTAAAAAAAACCTAAGGAAACCTGAATAAAGCATGAACTTTAGTTAATAATAATGATCAATACTGGCTCACTAATTGTAGCAAATGCACCATTAGTATGAGATGTTAATAATAACAGGAACTTGATTCTGGGTATATGGTAACTCCCTGTTCTATCATCTCAGTTTTTCTGTAATTTAAACTGTTCTAAAAAGTAAAGTCTATTTAAATTTCTTAAATTACATAAACAGGGGCTTCCCTGGTGGCACAGTGGTTGAGAATCTGCCTGCTAATGCAGGGGACATGGGTTCGAGCCCTGGTCTGGGAGGATACCACATGCCGTGGAGCAACTAGCCCCGTGAGCCACAACTACTGAGCCTGCACATCTGGAGCCTGTGCTCCGCAACAAAAGAGGCCACGACAGTGAGAGGTCCGCACACCGCGATGAAGAGTGGCCCCCTCTCGCCACAACTGGAGAAAGCCCTCGCACAGAAACGAAGACCCAACACAGCCAAAAATAAATAAATAAATAAAAATTTTTTAAAAATACATAAACAGGGACTTCCCTGGTGGCGCAGTGGTTAAGAATCTGCCTGCCAATGCGGGGAACACAGGTTTGATCCCTAGTCCAGGAAGATCCCACATGCCGCAGAGCAACTAAGCTCGTGCACCACAACTCTAGAGCCCACGAGCCACAAATACTGAGCCCATGTGCCACAACTACTGAAGCCTGCACGTATACAGCCTGTGCTCCACAACAAGAGAAGCCACTGCAATGAAAAGCTCATGCACCGCAACAAAGAGCAGCCCCCGCTCACGCAGCAATGAAGACCCAACACAGCCAAAAAATAAATAAAGAAATTACATAAATAACATAATTCTAAAACCAAGCATCCAATTTAGCAACTTTTTTCAGTATGAAAAAAATATACAAATTTGAGAAATGCATGTGAACACTGTAATTTATCAGTCTCCAACAACCACCATCTAGAAGGATTAGCAGCTATCCCATGATGTCCCAGAACCCATTTACATCTGGTAACACATTGCGATGTTTAAACTATCACACTAAGAGTATTTTATCTTTCAGTTCACTGTGATCAGAAACGAAATACAGAAACTTCCTAACACAAAATTTCCACAGCTATGTTACATTTTGCACTAAATCCTGGTCAACTGAAGCAAGGCAAATATATTTCCTAGCCAGAATTGTTTAAGAAAAGCCAGTTTTTATATTAATTTCCATCTAATATCAAACTTTAAAAAAAAGCCATTAAAAGTAGTAATGGTTGAGCCTGAAGAGGAGAGTTTTGACTGGTGGTAGTAAAGCATATGGGTGCTTAGGAAATAAAAACAATAACAACTACCATGCATTTCAGGCTCGTCATGTACTAGGCACCAACCAGGTGCTTTACATGGACGTTCTCATTTAACCTGTGTAACACTCGTGAAAGGTAAGTATTCTTAGCCCCCTTTTACAGATGAGGAAACTGAGGAAATTATTTTCCCAAGGTCAAGTTAATAACTAGCAAAGCTGAGACTAGAATCCAGGTGTATCTGGTTCACCCAGCTTTTACCCACCAAGCCATTTGCCTCCCAAGAGTGAGTGCTTTAAGTTACAGTCAAGATTACTTCTTCTAATCACCCCACTCTTTCAACAACTATTAATATGTCAGTCAGTAGCTGGACAACTCCCCCTTTCTTAGAAAGTTTCAAACTGCCTGACAAAGTCAGGTTAAGTTGGACTTCAGGACTAAATAACCTAAATTCTACTAAAGAAATGGTATATGAAAGTTTAGAAAAAGTTACTAGGGACTAATCTAGATTACTACCCTGATAATTAAACACACACACACATAGCAGGTGCTATCTAAAGTATCTTTTTTTTTTTTAATTTTTTTTAGTATTTATTTATTTATTTTGGCTGCACTGGGTCTTTGTTGCGGCATGCGTGCAGAATCTAGTTCCCCGACCAGGAGGGAAGTTCCTAGCTAAAGTATCTCACAGCTACTGAAGCCTGTGCACCTAGAGCCCGTGCTCCACAACAACACAGAAGCCACCACAACGAGAAGCCTGCGCACCACGACGAAGAGGAGCCCCTGCTCACCACAACTAGAGAAAGCCCGCACACAGCAACGAAGACCCAACGCAACGCAGCCCAAAAAAAAATACATATATATATATATATATATAAATAAACATTTAAAAAAAAGATGTAAATGTACTAACAGAGTTCTGGGTATAGCACTCTAAAGTAAAATACAATGAGCTCAAAACTAGCTATATAATCTCTAATGATTAATATAATCTTTCTGGAATTCAGTTTTTCAATGGAAAAACAAGGAATTATGGGTACCATTCCTTCCCATAACTTACACTCTATGAATCTCCAAATAGATCCAAGTTCCCTAACTGGTTCCAGAACATCTTGGTCACCTCACTCTCTTTCTCTATGAGCTAACAGGGATTTTCTGTGGGCAGGTAACCTCAGATGGTAACCAATACTGTCAAAGTGATCTATACTCTTAGCATATCATCTGCCTTCTTCCAATGTGGGAGCACATAAGATCAAAATGGCCCTTTATTGGAAAAGGTTCGGAAAATTCAAGATTATCATCTTCCTCCCAATCCTTCAAACTATTTAGAGTCTCATCATCTCAATAGTTTCCTTCCTGGTCTCTCCTTCCTACTATTGAAGCAATCTTTCTAAAGCACAAACCTTGTCATGCTACTCTCCACTGCTTACAGGATAATGTCTACAATATGCTACAGGGTATCAAGCTCTCAGCCATAAATCCCTCTTTTTATAACTCCTATCTCATCTCCCACCATCTCTCACTTCCCCAAAATCGGATTTTGCTGCCATACTATATCCTAAAGTCTCCAACATTTGCAGATGCTATTATCTAGGCTTAAGGGGCTCAAATCTTCCTTATCTTCAAGTGAACTCAGATTTCTCCTTTAAGGCCCAGCCCCCAAATCTCTTCCCTCTGTGAAGCTCTAGGAGAACTGCTCCTGACAACAAACAGGGTGCATCCTTCCTCCCTTATGACACTGAGTGGGAAAGTTACCCCATTTTAAAGTCTCTTTCAGTTTTTCTATTTACATCATGCAGAAAATCTAAGCAAGGTGCCAATTTGTCTTCAACACTTCCCTAACACTTGCTAAACCCTTCTTTTAATTAAAGACAGAGGTCTCAAACTCAGCACCTTCTGCAAACAGTAGCAAGCTAGGTTTTATAACATTGCTTTGTTTTTATTATATTCAAGTTGCTTTCTATTTAGGGTGAGAGATGGTAGCCTTTCATTATGGTAATAACATAAAGCTTCTTCAAAAAAATTTTTAAAGGTGTCCAAATTTTTAAAAAAAGACATTTTAAATAAACAATAGTATAAGTAGTTTGCAGATTTGGGAAAAATCATGATGTTACTCAAGGATTAAGCATGGTTCACATTGTTATATACTGATGCCTACACCTTGACAGAACTGTCAGTTACTTTTTTTGTTCATTAAACAGGTACATTTCATCATAGTATTTATGTACTATTTATACTAATGTGATAGGGCAAAAAAGGACCTAACTGCCATTTTTTAATGACCTACTACAATGTTAGCTGTATTTTATCAATCAAATAATTTGAAGATTTATTTTAATTACCCACCACTTTTAAGGGACCTAACCAATTCATACCAGAGATGGGTGTCCTTTGCAAATTTTTTTTATAAATATAATCATGTTGAATTACAATGGTTTGTCTAAATGTGTTTCCCCTTACAAGACTTACCTCCTCCAATGCAGGAATAGTTTCTTATTCATTTTATGTTTTGCTAAATTACATACTCTAAAAATCATTAGGTATTAAAAATAATGAGCTCATCTTTTTCCAAAAAATGGACAGACAAGCACAGTAAGCTTTATTTAACATACATCCTTCACTCATGCATTCAAAAAATGTTTATTAAACACCTACGAAGTGCTAGGCACTGATGAACGGGACAGTTTAAGGTCTGCTCTTGAGGGACCCACATTCTCATAGGGATACATGACATTCTAATGACACTTTTGAGTCGTTGTCACAGACTGGATTTCTGCATACCCTCTATTTAGAATCCTTTGCCTACTCCTTTTAGTGGTCAGTTGAGTCCCAGGTAGGCAGCAGGGCCCAGCTCAAACTGAGGAGCCTTTACCAATCTCTTGACTCAGATACTTTCTCATAGACTATTTGCAACAAAATGTTGTTTTCTCAACAAAACTCCAAGTTCCCTAAAGTAGGGACATAGTCATCTTGGTATCCCCATTACTTGGCAGAGGAACTGGCATTTAGCAGGTGCTGAATCAATGTCTGAATTTATTAAAAAATTAATAAATAAGTGACTGAATGATGAAGAGCAATGCTCCAGTTAGGAATCAGCCAAGCTGCTGCTAACTCAGCTCCAAAATGACTGAAGAACAGTAACTAAATTTAAGTTGAAAACATCTACTAACTTCCCAATGAGCATGTTTGAAATAATTATTAATGTACCAAAAAGATATTTCCTCACAATCAAGAAACGTATATCACGAGAGGGGAAAAAAAATGGAAACAAGTGATACTTTAATATCTTTAGTTGGTATTTTTGAAACAAAAGTAAAACATTGTAGAAAAAAGAATGGACTTAGTATCAACTATTCCTGGCACAAGTACAGGGAACTGAAAGGCACACTACTTTGAAGATATAAGTATATAATATAAAGCTAGATAGTATCCAAAATTCAAATTAACAGTATAAGACTTCTTGTTATTACACAAAACTCCAGACCCTACCAAAAGTGAATAAATAAAACACAGATGTCAATTTTAACCCCAATACATTAATTAATTTTCCAGAACTAAAAAAGACAAACCACAAAAATAATGAAATTCATGCATAATAAATGGCTTGTGGATTAAGCTCAGATTTTATTAGACCACACAACTGACAGCATATCAAAACACTTGGACAGCTAATATGCATTACTTAGTAAATACTAATGTATCCTCACTACTCCATTATAAAACCTTGGCTTTTTAAAATATTACTTGAAATCATTACTAATGGGACTGTTAAACAAGATTAAGTTTGAAAGACATTAAGTAAGTTATGGTACACCCCTACCATGGAATACTACATAATTATTAAGAAGGAGGTAGAGGTACATGGAAAGGTATCTACCACGTACCACTAAGTGAAGAAAGCAAACTGCAGAACGATATGCATGGTAAGATCCCAGAGGCAGTACAGGCGTTAAAACACAAAACCTCTCCCCACTCCCAAAAAAAAACCACAAACCCCACAGTAAGACTACTTGAGCTCAAATCTCGGTTTTGCTGCTCACTAGCTAAGCAACCTTTGGCTAATTACTTCTCCTTGCCTCCGTTTCTTCATCTGCAAATGGATGTAAAATTGAAGCTTACTTTGTAGGGTATGTTCATAAGTTTATGAGGGTTTAACAGGTTAACATATGTAAAGCACTTAGCAAGAACAAGTGTTAACTATAATTTGGGGGGAAAAAAGAAAAAATCCAAATCATATAGCACATGCATATACATGCAGGGGAAAAAAGCTTTCATTTTTGCATTGTTTTTAGTTGTTCTTTTTTTTAACAAAGAACACTTATTACTGTAGTAATTTAAATATTTTTAAAAAGGAAAACATAATAAAAATTTGGCACTAACAGCTCCCCTGCTGAAAGATCTGCTAGTACAATTACTTAAACACTCAAGACCAGACAAATTCTGTGAATAATAAAAATTGTGAAATTTTCAAGTCCAACAAAAAGGACACAATACTTAATCTCTCAGTATAATTCAACAATAACATGCTACACACCAACAAGGAGAACTGCAATGGTATTAAAATTATATCCCTTTTTTTTCCCCAAAGGCAATAAATAACACAAAAATATCCACCTAATCTGGAATGCGTATCAGGAACTTTCACAATTATTTAAACCTTCATTAATTTTATTAGTCTGAAGTTATATACCACCAAATCTAATTCCCTCTTATTCAACAATCTCTAATGACATCTCACTAAGACATATATAAATCTGGAGATCAAGATAAACCAAATAGTTAAAAAAAAAACCCTAAAACCCTTAGAACTCTTGAGAGGAAGATTTCACCACCCACATGCTTTGAGGAAGCTTTGGTCCCCAGCATAAACTTAGCTTCTTCCATAAATACAGTGGGTGTACAAAACTACCAAACATAAGAGCAGAAAGAGGACTTTGAGCTTCAGCTGCATTTTTGCTGAGCTGTAATACTGGTAAAGCCTGTTTCAAGATCCAAGGGTACACCCTCAAATTTAAGGAAAGCATGTAAACAGCAGACTGACATGTCTATGTCATCACATTTACCAGAATGGTACTTCATAAAATTACAACTATTTATTATCAAACTTCAAATAGCATTATTAGCACTGTGTTCTACCTACAAGGAACCTTCCAGAACAAAAAAAAAAGGAAGAAAATCTTGTTAGTTAAATAGCTTTTCAAAAATAAATAGAAGTCTGGGCTTCCCTGGTGGCGCAGTGGTTGGGAGTCCGCCTGCTGATGCAGAGGACGCAGGTTCGTGACCCAGTCTGGGAAGATCCCACATGCCGCGAAGCGGCTTGGCCCGTGAGCCATGGCCGCTGAGCCTCTGCGTCCGGAGCCTGTGCTCCGCAACGGGAGAGGCCACAGCAGTGAGAGGCCCACGTACCGCAAAAAAAATAAAAATAAAAATAAATAAATAGAAGTCAATAAATGTTAGCAATTACTGTCATTACTGTTATTATGATGTTTTGGAATGATGGAATAGAAACTTACTCAGAGGGAGACTTACTTAATAAGTTACGTTCCATCAGAATCCAAGTTGGCCCACCACATCCCTGAATAATTAGATATTAAAAGGCACTTTATTTTAGAGAAATCGAAGTTAGATTCCCTGGTTCTAAAGGAGGTAAAGATGAAATAAAGTCTGCGAAAAGAATTAATCTATTCTTTCCTAAGCTTTTCTGACATAGAAATCCGTATTTGTAATCATTTTGCATTTCTGCCTTAAGTGCTATGACTTTCAGACCTAATTTATTTTTGACAGGTAGTCAGGATTTATAAACAGTGAAAGTAAAATCAAGAAATGGGTCAGAGTTCTGCATTCGAAAATGAAAGGAAACAGTTCAGAGTGGGTTGAAAATAGATGACTTTAGCCTAAGTCCTAAAAACTTTTAAAATAGATGTATTTGGATAAAATTTAGATTGCTTGGGAAGATAATTTGGTTCTGATCCTGAAAAAAAGGAAATAGGCTAATATCCCAACTAAATTTCTGTCTTTTAAATTTTCCAATATTAATCCTTTCAAAAATTCACAGAAAATAAACTAAAAACATAAATTAGGTAAGGGAAAAAAAAAGAAGAACTGAACATGTTTGATGACACGCTTCCCACTAGTCTCCAGCGTGGGTGTACAGGCATTACATGGGTGCAAGCCCAAGCAAGCATCTTTTCAGACAGACATCTTAGATTAATGAACAGACATCTTGCCTGTTTTTACAGTTAAAGTATGCTTAAAGCCTTATATTTTTTTCTTTTCTTTTTATTGAAGTATAGTTGATTTACAATATTGTGTTAGTTTCAGGTGTACAGCAAAGTGATTTAGATATATAAACCTTTTTTTCAGATTATTTTCCCTTATAGGTTATTATAAGATATTGACTATAATTCCCTGTGCTATACAGTAAATCCTTGTTGCTTATCTATTTTATGTATAGTAGTTTGTATCTGTTAATCCCATACTCCTAATTTATCCCCCCAGCCCCTTTCCCCTTTGGTCAGCATAGGTTTGTTTTCTATATTTGTAAGTCTGCTTCTGTTTTGAAAATAGAGTCATTTGCATTATTTTTAGATTCCACATATAAGTGATATATTTGTCTTCCTCTGACTTACTTCACTAAGTACAATATTCTCTATGTCCACTCATGTTGCTGCAAATGGCAATATTTCATTTGTTTTATGTAGAGCCTTATCTTTTTAAAATGGCTGATAAAAAAGGTGAATATGAAGATAATTTTGGCTTAATATATATAATTTAATTGCAGCGTTAGTATTAAGTTATATTTTCCTTTCAGGTATAAATACTTATTACCTGGTTCATCTTCAAACTTAAAAAAAAAGAAAAAATACATTATAGAGACCCTTCAGAAGTCTGTATTTTTTTAAAACATTTGCTCAACTGTTCATTTATATATATTAAATATGAGAACTTTAAGTATCAACAGATGTTCACCACTTCTTCTGATCTTTGCATTGCAGAGTTCAAAACTGGGTTTCAGCTTAGAAGCAATGAAGAACTACCCTTCTGAAAATGTTTTTACAAAATCGTAATACAGGGCTTCCCTGGTGGCGCAGTGGTTGAGAGTCCGCCTGCTGATGCAGGGGACACGGGTTCGTGCCCCGGTCTGGGAAGATCCCACATGCCGCAGAGCGGCTGGGCCCGTGAGCCATGGCCGCGGAGCCTGCGCATCCGGAGCCTGTGCTCCGCAACGGGAGAGGCCACAACAGTGAGAGGCCCGCGTACCAAAAAAAAAAAAAAAATCATAATACATATTGAAACATACTTAAAAAAATAAGGAAATATAGGTAAACATAAAGAAGGAAACGTTAATTATCTATAGTTCTAAAAACCAGAAATCAAACAATTTAGTATCTAAAGCTTCATCTAAAATGTGTACACAATACAGAAAGTATTGATCCTAGTTCCTTTACAAATGAAAATATCTTGATTAGGATTAAAGAGTTCAGGCCACAAATAATTCTATACAAACACAAGTTTAGGTAGTTCAAATGTAAAAAAACACATAACTGAAATCCTTCTTACCTAAGAGAAAATTAACTCCAGAGAAGGAAATGTGTGGGTGAAAAAACTATAAAGTTGAAGGGGAAAATTTAATCATTTAAGAAAAAAATTTTTTTGGTCTTTCCAAAGCAAGTAAGAAGGATTCCACTTACATCAGACTTTTACCCGCCACCCCCCCCAAAAAAAACATACTTTATCTTGGAGAATTGTAATGTATAACCAACTCCCCAATACTCTCACTCCTAAAAAAAAATAATAATAAATAAAAGTGAAACATCTTACAATTGGGAATATATCCACTTCCCTGCTTCAATTTTCTGCAAATATCAGGGGTACTTTTCCCAAATAAACCAATTTAAACTAAAGCACATCATGTTTAAAGAGTGGCAAATTTTGTATTGTTAGTTTCACCAAATAAGAGTTAATACATATTGTTGCCCTTTCCAGAATGCCATTATCAGGCAGCATCACCTGGTAAATTGCTAAGTGCCATCACTGGAAAGCTGCTCACAAACTCACAGTGGAGCCAACTGGGTGAAGTGGGAAGTGACAACGCTGTGACAGTGGCCAGGAAGGCACCAGAAGAGTAGCACTTGTTTTAAAGTCAGGGATGTGGTATGAAGGTAGAAAAGGACGAAACCAGGTTGAAAGCTGGAACACCAAAAGATAACTACCAATTACTGAGTGAAAGCCATGTTCCTGAGGTTTTACATATATTATTATTTTTGAAGTTAATCCTGTGTGATAGCTATTTATCACCTCCATTTTACAGCTGAGGAAACAGGATTAGAAAAGTCAAATAACTTACTGCATAATCATTCAGCTATCATGAAGCAAACAAGGAATTCAAAACTAGATTTATTTGACACCAGAGCCCAGACTCTTTTCATTTCCCCAGGCTGCCTCTCTGGTTCTTCAGTATATAGAATTCAGGTTCCCTGTGAGCAATTTCACTGTTGTGGGCTCTAGGAGGGAGAGATCCACCTGGAGGCAAACGGTCACGTGCTATCACCTGGGGAGCCTGGAGTTTTCAGCCTTTGTTCGTCCCAAGCCACCTTTATACATAATCTTTTCTCCCGTTTTCCCTTTTACAGACCTAACACACTGGATGGATGGATGGAAGGAAAGAGGAAGGGAGGGATGGAGGGAGGGAGGCAAGATGACTTAGATGTTTATTTGATTTACAAACTCCTCTATCCTTGTCTTTGTTCAAGTTGTTCCCTGCACCTGAAGCCCTTCTCCAATATCCCTATAGCTAATCACATCTATGACTGAAGGTCCAGTTCAAATGCCATCTCCACACAGCACTCCCCAGTCTCCCATTCTCTCATTCAGTAGTAGTATCTCCAATCTAAATTTTCCTGACCCTTTATGTATAAAATAAACATACAAATAATATGATGCCAGATAGATATATGCTATAAATAAAATAAAGGGGCAGGGGAGAAAGAGTGGCCAAGGGGGCAGTGTAAGGACCCAAAAGGTATCAGGCAAGACCTCTCCAAGGCAGTCATTTGTAATACGGTGTGTTTAATTCAACACAAACTATTTCGGCACCAATATCTGTTTCACAAAATACTCTTCTTCAATTCTCCATACCCTCCCCTTAATCTTTTCCACAAATAGTTTGCCGTAGTGGTTTTTCATTACTGCTATTCTTTTAGAGGAAAAAAACATCTCACACAAGATGTTGACAGGTGCTTTACAAACAGGTGCAAGTTTCAAATCACGAATATTCTGAAAAAATGTTAAAAGTGATTTGTCAGTGAGAAGTCTGATGCCAAAATGAAGCTGAACTACAAGAATTTAAAATGGAATTTCAAGAAAATGACTTATCAACTCTTCAACTCTATAATCTGCACGTTTTACTTTCTATCATATATGAAAAGAAGAATGGCAATGGGAAAATATACTTGAAGAGAGATCCTGCAGTTTTTCACTTAAGGATAGATGGGGATTTCCCTGACAGTCCAGAGCTTTCACTGCCAAGGCCGGGGGTTCGATCCCTAGTTGGGGAACTAAGATCCCACAATCCGCACACGGCACAGCCAAAAAAAAAAAAAGAAAAATTAGAATATTCTCACCCCTTTAAAAGCCACACTATCTACATGACTTAAAGAAAGCCAGCACACGCTAAAATTTTCTTTCACAGGCTTATACAAGAGCTTGGAGGGCTCAACCCCTTCAATCACTTGGAACTAGGAGATGCCTTAACACAAAAATCTAAGGGCCAAAGTACTCACTTCCCTTTCTTCCTCAGATCATTTTGCCGATTCCCTAGTACCCTGAAAGAAATATCTGTGGTCTATTCTATCTTTCAAAACTATTACTCTGATCCCAGTCAAATCTTTTCTCTTACTTCCCTGATTACAAAATTCCCTCTTTCATCTACACTATCGTCCTATCTGCCTTGACTTTTTTCTTATCTAATGAGAAAAATATTCTTCCAGGCAGACTTATAGATCCCCAAAACTTATTTCTACTTCAGGAATTCTTAATCTTTTTGTGCCATGGGTTTCTTTGGTAGTCTGGTAAAGCCTATGGACCCCTTCTCAGATTGCTTTTAAATGCATAATTAAATATATGCGATTACAAAAACAACTAATTATACTGAATATTAGCAAAACAATGAAAAAACCCTGATATTGCAATATATGTACACCTTTATTATCACATTAAGTAACAAGATCTAACAGTGGATTCAGTAATACCATAATTCAAAAAAATTATAAGCATAAATGATATTTTTAAAATGTTTATTGAGTATATCACAAATGATATTTTAAGATATCTGCAACAACTGTAAACATGACACAAAAATATCTGTAATTTTTATTGGTGACAAAGTCACAGGCATTGCTAATTCTACTGCAGTTTGTTGCTTACATTCATTATTGAAGGAAATGATAATACAGTTATCAGATAATAAAAACATGATTTTATCCCCATTCTAGTTCAAGGAGCCCCTGATTTCTATCCACCAACTGGTGAATCCCAGGTTAAAAATCCTTTCTAGCTCAAAACCTTGCTCAAACTGATTTTTGCCACAAATTTTAAAATAAAAACACTGATTTCTCCTTTGATCTAGCTCTCATCTGAACATACCACCATGCCTCCCTGTTTTTACGCAGATGTATACACAGAACCCTGTTTACTTCTATGATTTGCCTATCCAGCACCCATTTAAATTTTGCCAGTCAATAAAAGGCAAAATTGAAGGAAAGGAGATGGAAGCAACCAACAGCTCCTCACTTACAGACCTCCAACAGGAAGTGTAAAGATGCCAAGTATGGTGTGTACGTTTTTGGTAGGTGGGCTGCCCGACCCGTGAGTCCAGCTTGTCAAGAGTCTCCGAAGCAAGACATCTTCACCAGCAGCACTCAGAAGACATTCCACCTCCTCCTCGCCTCCCATACTCAGTTCCCTGGCTGCCAGGTCGCTCGCCTCTGGCTCTCACCCGAAGCCACCCCGCGGTCCTCCTATCCCTTCCCATCCCATCCCCCACGCGTCCCTCCCTCCAGTCCGTCCCAGGCTGCCCTGGCCCCTGAGCGCCGCCACATCTCTCCCTGGACCTAACCGTGTGCCCCCACCCCCACTTCTCCCCTCACTGCAGGGAAGGTCCCAGGGGTCAGCTGGACCCGGCGGCCCACCGTCAGCGCAGCCTGCGGCCCTAGGCCGAAGCAGCACGGCCGCCAGGCAAGGAGCCGCGCACTCCGCGCAGCTGGATCGGGGACGTGCACTCACCAAAAAGATCATGCGGAGGAGGGCACCGATGTCTGAGCAGGACCGCCACTCGGCCTCGGAGCCGTTGCCCTCGCGGCGAACTGCCACCGCCGCCGCCGCCGCCACCGCCGCCACTCGTTAGTTGGCTTCCCTGCGTCCTGCGGCGGCGCTGCCGCCACGCCATGGCGCGTGCGCGGCGCCGCGAGGGCCCCTGGGACTAGTAGTTCAGGCCGGCAGCCAGCGGTGCCTCTTCCGCTTTTACCACCCAAGTCCGCTGCAGGCTGGAGCCGTCTTGAGCTGCTGGGGTACCGCGAAACGGCTTCCGGAAAATTGTTCACCAAACACTCGCCCTTGCTTCCGCGTACGGTACTGCTGGATGTGAATAATCCAGCTGAGCAAGTATGTGTAAAGTAAAACAATTTAGAGCATTTATGTTTTAGATAACAAGTGTCACTTGGCCAGAACACATCATTTGAAACACACACACCCATACACCACTCTTCTTCCTTTCTGTCAGAAGGGTCAGTAATTGCCTTTGTGCTATCTGGATTTTCAGTCTTAAATCTGATTTCCCACTCCTTTTATCAAATTTTACTTGACCATACAGTTTTTTAGGTCGATTGACAATTTATCTAATACAAAATTTTTTATAAAAACCATTCATATATATTCAAATATAAAGGTAACTGAGCTGAACAGTCCTAGAAACCTTAGAATTGGAAGACAGCTTAAAGGTCATTAGTCCACCTCCGGCCCAGGCAGAAATTCCCTCTTGTACACTCCAGCCAGATAGTCATCCAACTTCTCTTTCAAACAGTTCAAATTTCAGGGTGCTCACTTCCTTAAATAAGGAGGCCTGGTCAACGGTTGGGCAGCGTTAAATGTTAGAAAGTTCTGCTGCTGAACAAAATCTACTTCCCTTTTACTTTCTTCCATTGCTAGTTGTTATGCTGCCTGGAGCAATATAGAATGTTTTGCACTTGATAGTCTTTCAAAAAATTGAACACAATGATTATATCGTCCAAAACTAGGAGTCTCCAGACCAAAAAAAAAAAAAAAAAGGCATCAGTTTTGCAACAAGTTCAGATTTGATTCAGCTCCCAGACTGCTTTCCATTCAGTCATCCTCCTTGATGTATTATCTTTAAAAATTGTCAAAATTTGCCTCAGATTTATAGCCTTGTTTTATTACCACAAGAGCATTCTATGGTAAACTGGTCAGGTATTATTGCTATCATATTACCATTCAACTGAATCAAGAATTCCACCAGATCAAAGATTATTCCTCAGCTCTGTTATAAAACATTGTCCAAAGCAACAAGGGAATGAAAAAAGCAACAGGATATGGTTTACAATTTAGGCTAAAAGGATAATTCACACAGATTAAGGATCATAATAATAAACTAAGGTACAAAGTACTCCAGATTCCTGGCGAAAGTCTTCATCAAATTGAGTGGCCATGACTTAAAGAAGGAAGTTAACACTTGGGAGTTACTGAATGGTTTGGATTTGAAGAAAGAAATGGCATGTGACGATTGCTAATGAAGAACCCAGCCTGAGCAGTTTGCTCTCACTTAACACTGAGTACAGTACTATAAGTGGGCTGGACCACACAGGCCAGGTTAAGGGGAAAGGAAAGGGCCCCCAAAGTTGCAAAAAGCTCTTGAGGGTTGTGAAGAAACCGCACTGTGTGTAGTAAGTAAAAAGGGCACTGGGATGGTCAATTAGTTGTTCTGAGGCCTTCTCTGTCAACCTACAAATGAAGAGCTTGAACTAGGTAAGTTGTTCTCAATCTTTTTTCCAAGCCAGCGCATCCAAGAAACACAACCTGCACATTAGAACAATGATCACAACAACAGTAAATCTTGTGGAATATGAAGTATTTTTCTCAACGCCTTTTACACAGGGGAAAGTGAACTCGAGAGGAGAAAAGACACTCAATAAATAGTACTCCTTGAGGGCAGAGAACCCCGTCTTATTCACCACTGTCTCTCTGGAACCTGCCATACTACCTAGGATGTAATACATATCTTCTTTAAAAAAAAAATGAATGGGATGAATAAACAGTAAACCATGGCCAAAGCCTTTTTCCTTCCACTATATCACTCAGCCTTCCTTGACATACAGGGATATGAAATTGCTTGTCCATATTCACAGAATTCGTACCAGATCTTGATCAGAGCTCAGTTCTTCACACGCTCAACCTCATACTCTGCAGACCACTCTGCCACAGAAGCAGAGAGCAGTGACATACTCAGAATTTTTTTTAATGTTCTTTCCTTCATTTGTGCACAGCCAGTCTTGGAGGTAAGACATGAAAGCAGGTGCTATGCCAAGTGATTTCAGGGTCTTTGGCAAGTATTTCTGGACAAAAATATTTTTTCCTCACATCCCTGAAAGCCCCCTGAAATGTCATCCTTAGTGTTAGAAACATTGAATCCTGGATGTTAGAGCTGAGTATCAGAGATCATCTAGTCCAATACCTGCATTCGTTTGAATTTGGAGCCTGTCCTCAAGAGATCCTAAATAAAAAGCACATGCCCCTGGGAAAAGTAACATTTAAGTTATTATGCATCTATACTTAGGAAAGAAATACGACAGTTAATTGAGAGCAAACCATACCAGAAAGAAAAGCAGGGCCATATCCAGAAAAAAATAAAGATTAGGAAGAGGGAGAGCAAGATGAAAGGGAGAAAACCAACAACTTCATCTATATGCAATTTTTAAAATCTATTTGGCACACAGTTTGGGAAATGAATTAATTTGAACCAGTACATACTTAGGTGTAGATAGCTACAGCTTGTGCAAAGATTAATCTTAGTGTCTAATCTGAGTCAATTAAATTATAAAATAGGTGATATGTAAATATAGCAATAACATGGATAGAAACCAATACAGCAGAGAATGAACTCTGAGACTGTATTTTCTTTTTTAATTTATTTTTAAAATTTTTTTAAATAATTATTTGTTTGTTTTGGCTGCGCCGGGTCTTAGCTGCGGCACACGGGGCATCTGGCTCTTTAGTTGCGGCATGCATGCAGGATCTAGTTCCCCAACCAGGGATGGAAGCTGGGCCCCCTGCACTGGGAGCTCGGAGTCTTACCTACTGGACCACCAGGGAAGTCCCTGAGACCGTATTTTCAACTGTGAAACAGAAACGTCACCAACCCTATCTATCCCATAGGTCAAAGCTTTTTATCATAAAGCAAAACACAAATGTTATGCTTTGACATAGTTCAAACTCAAACAGCAGGCAAACATTCAATGCTAAAGGCTAACTTAGTCATTTTTTGTTTCTTAATTTATTTTATAAAATTTATTTTCAATCTGACAAGTAATATATTAATTCTTGTTCTTGAAAATGTATACAATACACAACATGGATGGACCTAGAGATGTCATACTAAGTGAAGTAAGTCATACAGAGAAAGACAAATATCATGATATCACTTAATGTGGAATCTAAAAAATGATACAAATGAACTTATTTATGAAACAGAAACAGACTCACAGACTAAGAAAACAAACTTACAGTTACCAAAGGGGAAAGGTGGGGGGGGGAGGGATAAACTAGGAGGTGGGGATTAACATATACACAGTGCTATATATAAAATAGATAATCAACAAGGACCTACTATATAGCACAGGGAACTCTACTCAATACTCTGTAATAACCTATATGGGAAAAGAATCTGAAAAAAAATAGATGTATGTATACGTATAACGAAATCACTTTGCTGTACATCTGAGTCTAACACAATATTGTAAATCAACTATACTCCAATACAAAAATTTTAAGAATAAATAAATAATAAAGTTTAAAAAATGTATACAATACAAATAAGTCAAAAGTTCCTCTTGATTCCCACCCAATTCCATCCAGTAGCTACTCTTGTCAATTTGATAGGTATCTGCCCAGATTTGGTGGTGGGTTGTTTAACCCAAATAGAATCACACTGTACATACTTTTCCATGTTCTATAACGCTTTTTTCATGTAATAGTAAATCCTGGCATCTTTCCATATAGATACATAAAAATCTACCTCATTGTTTTGAAACTTGCACAATATTTCCATGGTACAATCTACCCTAGTTAATTTAGCATCCCCTGTTGATGGACATTTAGGTTGACTCATCACATTTTGAATAACAAAAAATACATGTGAATTAACTATATGTTATTTCTTAATGGGAAAATTTTTCTAAATCTCTGGAAAATCCAGAGAGACAGACATGAAAGCTGTCCCATACACAGGTGGCACAAAATATCCTTTATAAAGTCGTTTTTGCGCTTAAACTGTCCAATTGAAAGTAAAGGACAAGATTCCAGTCACAGCCCTACTCCATTCTCTGGGCCCTTGGTTGTCCTGCACTGGCCCCCACTGGCAGGTTCAGAAATAGTGATACTCAGAGGTCGATTTACTATGAAGCTGATGGAGCTTATGATTTAAGGCAGTGTATTCACATAGTCGTATGGTTTTGTAACACTTGCCAAGGAATTTTAAATTATTGGCTAAATCGAGGACAACAGATAAAAGCCTAAAACTTGAGAATACTGGAAATGAGGCTCATTTCCTGTAGAACAGGATCATAAATCATGCTACTCACACTTCAGCCCAATGAAATCTACTATAAAACTTATTTTTCTACCAGTGCAAGAGATGTCCAGACTGATAGGAGCTGTAATGTTAATGGATCATAAAGCTTTTGTGCATTATCTGTATTTGAATTTAACCCATGACTAATTATAATACATGAAATATCTTTAACGTAATCATATTTTACATCTTTCACTGACAACTTTTTTCATTGTCTTGTATTACTTAGTTTTAAGTTCTCAAAGTTTCTCAAGCTTGTTAAGCTCCTGATAGATACACAGAGATTTTTTTAATAACAAAAAGTATACACAAAAAAAGTAACATGCTTACAATTTATATACTCTTTGAAAATCAGATATCAACAATTTTAATGGCTACATATTTCATCATACTGACAAATCATAAATTGTCATTTCAAAATGGAAATTGTTTACTCCTGATAACAAATTTTTAAATGCCAAATTCATGCAAATTAAAGAAATTCTAGAATACAGAAATAAGTTAAATAGAAACTTAATACTTTGTAAAGCTTATTTTAAAAGTAAATGGTGTAATACTCTCATACTATTGAGTAACCTGCTTTTTTTACTCAATAAAATTTGTTTTGCTAACTTTATAAGCTAATTCTAAAATTTATATGGAAATACAAAGCACCAAGATTAGCCAACAACACTCCTGAAGAAGAGTAATGTGGAAGGAAGGACTTGTCCTACCAGGTATCAAAATTTATTACAGTTGACCCTTGACCAGTGTGTGGGGTTAGGGGCACCAACCCTCTGCATAGCAGAAAATCTGAATGTAACTTACAGTCGTTCCTCTGTATCCACAGTTCTGTATCCACAGTTCTGCATCCACAGATTCAACCAACCTCAGATTGTGTAGTACTGTAGTATTTCCTATTGAAAACACGTGTGGACCCATGGAGTTCAAACCTGTGTTGTTCAAGGGCCAGCTCTCTATAGCTATAGAAATTAAGACAGAGGCTAACAAAATACTATGAAAAATGGTGCTGGGACATTTGCGTATCCATGTGGAAAAAATTAATTGTACTCACGATATATACAACTCACACATTTAAAAAAATAAATTCCAGGGCTTCCCTGGTGGCGCAGTGGTTGAGAGTCCGCCTGCCGATGCAGGGGACACGGGTTCGTGCCCCGGTCCGGGAGGATCCTACATGCCGCAGAGCGGCGGGGCCCGTGAGCCATGGCCGCTGATCCTGCGCGTCTGGAGCCTGTGCTCCGCAACGGGAGAGGCCACAGCAGTGAGAGGCCCGCATACCGCAAAATAAATAAATAAACAAATCCAATTGAATTATATAGATATAAAAGAGACAGGTTTTAAAAAATAAATTTTTAGCAGATAATTAAGAACAATGTCTTCTTGGACTTCCCTGGTGGTGCGGTGGTTAAGAATCCACCTGCCAATGCAGGGGACCACGGGTTCGAGCCCTGGTCCGGGAAGATCCCACATGCCGCGGAGCAACTAAGCCCGTGTGCCACAACTACTGAGCCCGTGCCCTAGAGCCCGCAAGCCACAGCTACTGAAGCCCCCGGGCCTAGAGCCCGTGCTCTGCAACAAGAGAAGACACCGCAATGAGAAGCCCACACACGGCAATGAAGAGTAGCTCCCGCTCACCTCAACTAGAGAAAGCCCGCACAGTGACAAAGACCCAACACAGCCAAAAATATATTAATTAATTAATTAATTTAAAAAAATAAGCAGGGAGGCTATAAAAAAATTAAAAAATAAAACAGCGATACACACATACACATTGCATATGAAGAAAACATCTCTAGAAGGCAACATAGTGACAGTGATAACCTTCATTAGTGTAGGGTAACAGGGCTGGGGACTGGGTGGCAGGCCAACTGTATATTGTATATTGCACCCATTGAATTTTACACCATGTATATATATTTCCTATTTTAAAAATTTAGAAATTTAAGACATCCATCAAATATTATCACTCAGAAGCTATAGAGGTAGCTCTTTATCCTCAGTAGCTTATTTTACTTCAAAGGAAAACTTAAGATAGAAGAAAATTAAAACTAACATTTTATGTATAAAATTAAAATGCTTTACAATTAATCAAGTACCTTAATCATAAATAGTTTTGTGAGGAGGCAGAATTATATCCATTTTACATACTAGTAAACAGAGTCTCAGAGAGATTAAGTGACTTGCCCTAAGTCACACAGTTAGTTAGTGCCAGAACTGGAACTCAGTTTTTAATGCTTGCAAACCCCATGATCTTTCCCATCACACT
The DNA here is from genome assembly GCF_003031525.2 of Neophocaena asiaeorientalis asiaeorientalis. Taxonomy (NCBI): domain Eukaryota; kingdom Metazoa; phylum Chordata; class Mammalia; order Artiodactyla; family Phocoenidae; genus Neophocaena; species Neophocaena asiaeorientalis. The sequence goes on along the minus strand of NW_020175018.1, from coordinate 10,395,137 downwards.
GACACAACATGCCCTCCTAAATACCTTTCTCCAAAAAAACACGTGAATTACAGAAAATGCTTTGTTACTTTTAAAATTTTATTTATTTAATTTATTTATTTTTGGCTGCATTGGGTCTTTGTTGCTGCGCGCAGGCTTTCTCTAGTTGCAGCGAGCGGGGCCTACTCCTTGTTGCAGTGCGCAGGCTTCTCATTGTGGTGGCCTCTCTTGTTGTGGAGCACGGGCTCTAGCTGTGCGGGCTTCAGCAGTTGCAGCACACGGGCTCAGTAGTTGTGGCTCGCGGGCTCTAGAGCTCAGGCTCAGTAGTTGTGGCGCATGGGCTTACTTGCTCTGCGGCATGTGGGATCTCCCCGGACTAGGGCTCGAACCCGTGTCCCCTGCATTGGCAGGCGGATTCTTAACCATTGCGCCACCACGGAAGCCCTGTTTGTTACTTTTGTGTGTGGCGAAGGGCGGGAAAGTTTCTCTCTTAATGATTAAATTCATTTTCTAAAAGTGAAGACAAAACTTATTGAATAGCACATTCCACCTTCAGAAGTACTAAAAAGTCTTACATGATTCATACCTCCTATTACTCCCAGCTCAGGTATTACGGAGATACTTTTCTTTCACTTCCCTATTTAATGAAGGCTAAGGAATTATTCCCAGTCTCTTAATAAAAAAGACATCTTTGTGGCCAATATAAGAGAGATTTTTTTTTTTTTTTTTAATTTTGGCTGCACTGGGTCTTAGCTGCGGCATTCAGGATTCTACACTGTGGGATATTCGCTGCGGGATCTTTAGTTGAGACATGCATGTGGGATCTCATTCTCTGACCAGGGATGGAACCCAGGCCCCTTGCATTGGGAGCGCAAAGTCTCACCCACTGGACCACCAGGGAAGTCCCCAAGAGAGTAATTAGATGTAGCACTTTTCAAAGCATTTCCAAAAATCTTTGTCAAATTCAGTGTAATCACCAAACTTATTATTTCCCGTTGAAAGTAATCTTGAAAGTTCACTCTCAAGAGGTGGTTTTCTTGAAGAGCTTCTAAAATTTATTCTCATAGTATATTTACATGATAAATAATAGCATTACCACTATTCTACAACTTTCCCATACAATATCTCATTTGATCCTTGAAACAAGCCACTAAGACAGGCAGGGACAGAAATCCCTGACATTCAATAGATGAAGAAACTGAGGCTCTAGGAGGTTGTTTTTTTCCTACGGTCATGTGTCCTATCTCTTAGTTGAATATTTTCTCCAACAAAGCATGTGAAAAATTTTTAATTATCAGAACTTCAACTTGTCAGTCAACATTCAACTTGTCAATTACATAGGACTTTTCCTTTTCCTTCTTGCTCTATGCCTTTAATGCCCTTTCAGAAAGGAAGATTTGGGGACTAAATAACATTCAATCCTAATCAGTCCTGACTCTGCTTAGCTTTCTGAGATCAGATGGGAAATAGAAATCTATTTTCTTACCCATAAGAGCACAAGTGAAATGAGCTGGTTTAAATTACTGGATAAACTCTACATTTGTCTATCGCCCAGTATCAAAATACTTGTAAACTATGTAACTACTCTATATCCTAAAAACGATATGTAAGTGTTCTAAACCTGAAGCTCAGGATGACAACCTAGACTATAGAAATTAAAAATTAAACTGCCAAAGCTCAAATCCTGGCTCCCTATCTTCTCAGCTGTGTGATCTCCTGGGCAAGTTTCTTTGCCTCTTGGAGCTTCGGATTCATTAGCCCTAAAATTAGGGGTTTAAAAAAATGTTTTCATAAGGATTAAAAGAGATAATGCACTTAAAACATTTAGCATAGCGTCTAGCACTTATTTAAATATTGATAACTTGGCACTGACACTATTATTGGCATTTACGATTCAGCAAACTAGATTTATCTATGCACTTTCCTATTCAATCCATAAATGACTGCTCTTTGCAATATATTGTAATATATAACATACCTAATATACTTGACATTTTAAAAGATACTACAACCACCGATATACTCAATTCCCTTTAGCAGTTAGCCAGATATCACTTTTCTAAATCTCAGAAAAAGAAGAGTTGCAAAGGTTACTCCATCAATCAAGGGTGAGGCTGAAACTGAGAGCTCTGTTTTTAATGGATATGGACTATGATATATACAGAAAATTTGCTTGAAATTATACATAGCTGTAATGTGGTGGAATGGTGATTTCTATCTTGATAATGGACTAAGGTAACCTAAAGAAGGGTCAGTGTTACAGTATACAAATCCTTGTATACTGTATACAATATAATCCTCGTATACAATCCGTTGAAAGAGATGGATGATGCAACTTCTGTAGTAAGAATGGAGTCAACTCTGAGTCACCAGTATAACCTTGAGGAGCACTAAAGGAGATAGGAAAATTCTTGAGTACTGACTCCTAGGCTCAGCATCTTAGTCAACTGTGTGTAAGATGTTTCAGTGCTATTTGGACACAGTATTGTTCATACAAGTGAATCTCAGGAAAACATTTAGTGCAAAAAATACTAGTCATTAGCTCCTGACTATGATAAGTCCCATGAATTTTCTGTAATCATCTCAAAAATATTTTGTGTCAGGCCTCTGGCCCGTCTCTAGCAGGTCCCCCAAAAAGATTTGTTGAATAAATGAACTTCATTTTTAAAAATTGTTAAGAGCATTGGCTACAGAGTCAAGCTGACTTGGATATCCTAACTCCATCACTTATCAGCTCTATGACTTCAAGCTAGTTAACTAATCTCTTTTGGTTTCAATTTTCTCATCTGTAAAATGTGAAATGCCAAGTATTGAACTGTAAGGACCAAAAGGCACAGGAGACAGACTAATGCTTGGCACATAGTAAGCCTGAAGTAAATAGCAGCCTTTATACTTTTTGCTACAAGAGTAAGGCATTATCAAGACGTCTTTGTCTATCAAACGCGTTTAAGCACAGATCAGACCTTTTCCAGGAGTGTAGGTAAAAACATATCCAAAAAGGATGAGGAAGGCCTTGTAAATGGTAATCTGATCCACAGTGGGAAATGATGGGCAGGAAGAGGAAAGACAGGGGGTGACAAGCTAGGAAAATGATACATCTCAGGGTGGGAATGATGGCATTAGTAAGCTCTTCAGGGGAGAGCTGCCACATGGGGAGGGGATTGCGGAGTCAATTACTTTGGCCAGGCCTGCCCTGGAACTTACCGTGGGGCAAGGCAATGTGGAGAGGCCTGGTATAGACAAAGATAGCGGGGCAGGGGGTGCCGGGGAAAAATAACTGGCTAGTAGGAGCCATGACTCGCGACCGGGCAGTGCCCAGACCAGACCCCAGTCGAGGGCTGCAGCCCGGTGAGCAACAAAAGGCCCTGGGGCTTGGACACTCTAGTACCCGTAGTAGCTATGAAGGGCAGAGAAATTTGTTCTGAGGTGATCACAGCATATACGCTGATACCTGCCTGCCTGGGACGGGATGGAGGCGAGGAGGAAGAAGAGCCGCTTCCATCGGGAAGGATGGAGGAAGGGCAGGCGGGCGGGCAGTGGAGAAGCAAGGGACCCAGGTCCCACTGCCTCGGGGGAATCAGGCACGCTGGACTGGCTCCGGCATCCTTAGGGCCCAGCGTGGAGGCGGGACCTCAGCGGTTACCGACGGAAACCGCCTCGGAGTGGGAGGTCGCGTCACGGACAGGCAGCTGCTAAACCAATGGAGCCGGAGCATGGGGCGGATGTTGCCTCCCATTGGTGGCTGTTGGGCGCGCCCAGCAGCCAATGAGTCAGCCCAGGGGGCGTCGCGGTGACGTTGGCTGCGGAGGAGGCCGCTTCGAATCCGCAGCGGCCAGCTTGGTGGCCTGGACCAATCAGCGGCCTCCAACGAGCAGGGCCTTCGCCAATCGGCAGCCTCCACGACGGGGCTGGAGGGAGGTTATATAAGCGGAGTAGGCAACGGCGCGGTCGACGCTGACTGAGCTCTCACAAGCGCGTCGTATTGGGGTTTTCGTGCGTGTGAGAGGTAGGTACCGCGGCCTACAGTTCCGTACCTGCCCTTCGCCTTGTACGCTGCTCCTCCTGACCCCGGGCTTGTCGTCCTCGGCTCGGGCACCTCGGTGCGCTCTCGTGTTGCGGCCTGTGGCTGGTTTGCCTGCGAAGCCCTGCCTGCCTGCTGAGTGAGTGGACGACGGTCCCGGCAAGATGAAGCCCTCCCTGGTGGCTGCGGTGCTGCTGCTGATGCTCGGCGCGGCGCGGCCGGAGGAGGAGGACAAGAAGGAGGACGTGGGCACGGTGGTCGGTATCGACCTGGGCACCACGTACTCCTGGTAAGTGGGGTTTGTGGAAAAGGGGAGAATGTGGAGTGGCTTCCTGGGCTGCCGTGAGCGTCGCTGATTTCTTCTGTTCGGTTTTTCCGTCAGCGTCGGGGTGTTCAAGAACGGCCGCGTGGAGATCATCGCCAACGATCAGGGCAACCGCATCACGCCGTCTTATGTGGCCTTCACTCCAGAAGGGGAGCGTCTGATCGGCGATGCAGCCAAGAACCAGCTCACCTCCAATCCTGAGAACACGGTCTTCGACGCCAAGCGGCTCATCGGCCGTACATGGAACGACCCGTCTGTGCAGCAGGACATCAAGTTCTTGCCTTTCAAGGTTCGACCTGGTTTTTCTCTTTTAAATAGAAAGTGAGAGAAAAAAAAAAAAGAAGGGGTGGTGGTGGGAGTATTTAGGATTAAGAAGTTACTGAAAAACAGTGCAGAGACGAGCAAAAAGGATACAGACATGGTGTATCTATAATTTTTATTTAATAGTTTCAGTGTGTTACAGAACTTAAGAAAGTTAGGTTGGCAAAGAAATTTCATGCGTAACTACTCTGTCCGCAATAGTTTAGCTTTAAGAGATTGGTTAAAACTGAAGAGGCTTGTAATTATCAGGCACCTGTACTCCTTAAAGTATTTCTGTTCAATATTCAGCTCCAAAGGACCAACGTAAACCAAACTGTGGGGGAAGAAGTGGGTCTCAGACATTCCTCTTTTTAAAGTTTAAAATGTCATTGCTTCTACGTCTGAAAATAATTATTCTTTAAAATAGGTGGTTGAAAAGAAAACTAAACCATACATTCAAGTTGATGTTGGAGGTGGGCAAACAAAGACATTTGCTCCTGAAGAAATTTCTGCCATGGTTCTCACTAAAATGAAGGAAACTGCCGAGGCTTATTTGGGAAAGAAGGTAAGTATTTCTAGAACAATGTCGAGCAGTTTTATTATTACTATTCTTGATTGATTGTGTTGTGTTGATGCTTTCATCGTTTTAAAAATCTGAATGACATTCATGCATCAGTTTTAATTACTTGCGTGCTTTACTGTAGGCCAGACAAAATACTAGCGCCTTTCATGTGTTATCACTTAATGCTTGCAAATCCATGGGTATAAAATTATATATTATACCCATCTTAATAAAGCGATGGTTTGGCTGTAACTTAAATAAAGGTTAAGCCGTATGATAAAATATGTTTAATCATCTTTTGTTATCATTTTAGGTTACTCATGCAGTTGTTACTGTACCAGCCTATTTCAATGATGCCCAACGCCAGGCAACCAAAGATGCTGGAACTATTGCTGGGTTGAATGTTATGAGGATCATCAATGAGCCGTAAGTGTTAAATTAAAAAATATGGCATATTTGCCAAATGGGGAAAGGTAGACTTAACTAAGTCATTTATTTTTTTTCTTTCTCATTCTCCTAACAGTACAGCAGCTGCTATTGCTTACGGCCTGGATAAGAGGGAAGGGGAGAAGAACATCCTGGTGTTTGACTTGGGTGGTGGAACCTTTGATGTGTCTCTTCTCACCATTGATAATGGTGTCTTTGAAGTCGTGGCCACTAATGGAGATACTCATTTGGGCGGAGAAGACTTTGACCAGCGTGTCATGGAACACTTCATCAAGCTCTACAAAAAGAAAACTGGCAAAGATGTTCGGAAAGACAACAGAGCTGTGCAGAAACTCCGGCGTGAGGTTGAAAAGGCCAAACGGGCCCTGTCTTCTCAACATCAAGCAAGAATTGAAATTGAGTCCTTCTATGAAGGAGAAGACTTCTCTGAGACCCTGACTCGGGCCAAATTTGAAGAGCTAAACATGGTATGTTCCTGTTTTTTGCTTTGCTAATGAGATCTAGTTAGACTGTCTGAGTTTGGGACAATGCATTTAGGTATTTTGACTATACCTGGGTATGACAGGCATCATCACAGTAATTTGTCACTTATTCTAGGACCTGTTCCGTTCTACCATGAAGCCTGTCCAGAAAGTGCTGGAAGATTCTGATTTAAAGAAGTCTGATATTGATGAAATTGTTCTTGTTGGTGGCTCTACTAGAATCCCAAAGATTCAACAACTGGTTAAAGAGTTTTTTAATGGCAAGGAGCCATCCCGTGGCATAAACCCAGATGAGGCTGTAGCGTATGGTGCTGCTGTCCAGGCTGGTGTACTCTCTGGTGATCAGGATACAGGTAAGCCAGTGTCACAGCATCTTCCATAGTGCTTCAGAGTATAATTAGCTGTTGCTTTAGAAAGCAATAGATTATGAGCAGCAAGCTCACACAGCTAGTAAAGGGTACAGTGAAGTCAAGACCTGGCACAGTCTCAAGATCCTTAGCAACTATATTTAATTCATTGCTTCTGAAATGATTTTGTATAGAACCTAATCAAGTGGCAAGATGGAGAAGATGAAGTTGTATTGTTTGTGGGGTCTGCTTGGAATTGCTCCTGTGACTCCTGAATTAGAACTTAGCTTGATTAACTTACCTTTTTAGGTGATCTGGTATTGCTTGATGTATGTCCCCTTACACTTGGTATTGAAACCGTGGGAGGTGTCATGACCAAACTGATTCCAAGGAACACTGTGGTGCCCACCAAGAAGTCTCAGATCTTTTCTACAGCCTCTGATAATCAGCCAACTGTTACCATCAAGGTCTATGAAGGTAATTGCTTACATTTGTTAATACCATGGTATGTTTTTGAAGAGCTTGACTTCTTTTAACATACTCTATTGAAATGTCTAGGGAAAGAAATACCTGCTATTTTCAGGTGGGAGGGCCCTAATTTAACTAGTGTTGAGTTTGGTAGAGCCAGTACTAAAATCTATTTCGTATCTAGTTATCTAGCACTCTTTCCCATTAAAAAATACCTTCTGGGGGAATTCCCTGGCTGTCCAATGGTTAGGACTCCATGCTTCTACTGCAGGGGGCACAGGTTCGATCCCTGGTCGGGGAACTAAGATCCCACATGCTGCGCGGTATGGCCAAAATAAGTAAATTCAAAAATACAAGAAGAAGGACTTCCCTGGTTGTCCAATGGCTAAGACTCTGCACTCCCAATGCAGGGGTCCCGGTTTCAATCCCTGGTCGGGGAACTAGATCCCACATGCTGAAACTAAGAGTTCGCATGCCACAACTAAAAGATCCCTCATGCCACAGCTAAGAGCTGATGCAGCCAAATCAATAAATTAAAAAGATAAATATTAAAATACAAGAACAAGTAAAGGGTTCATACTGCTATAAAGTAGATGAAATTCCATTAAGAGTTACTAGTAACTTAACTCACTGTTCCTCTCCCAACACTGACCCACTTCTAGGTTGATAGAGTGCCCTTGACACTACAGGCTCTAACAGAATGAAACATAGGGATCCAGATGTACTAATGTTTGTCGGTAACAGCTAACTAAATTTTTTGTGTGTGACTTCTAGGTGAACGACCCCTGACGAAAGACAATCACCTTCTGGGAACTTTTGATCTGACTGGAATTCCTCCTGCTCCCCGTGGGGTTCCACAGATTGAAGTCACCTTTGAGATAGATGTGAATGGCATTCTTCGAGTGACAGCTGAAGACAAAGGTACAGGCAACAAAAATAAAATCACAATTACAAATGACCAAAATCGCCTGACACCTGAAGAAATTGAAAGGATGGTCAATGATGCTGAGAAGTTCGCTGAGGAAGACAAAAAGCTCAAGGAGCGCATTGACACCAGAAATGAGTTGGAAAGCTATGCCTACTCTCTAAAGAATCAGATTGGAGATAAAGAAAAGCTGGGAGGTAAACTTTCCTCTGAAGATAAGGAGACCATGGAAAAAGCCGTAGAAGAAAAGATTGAGTGGCTAGAAAGTCACCAAGATGCTGACATTGAAGATTTCAAAGCTAAAAAGAAGGAGCTGGAAGAAATTGTTCAGCCAATTATCAGCAAACTCTATGGAAGTGCAGGCCCTCCCCCAACTGGTGATGAGGAACCAGCAGACAAAGACGAGTTGTAGACACTGCTCTGCTAGTGCTGTAATATTGTAAATAACTGGACTCAGGAACTTTCGTTAGGAGAAAATTGAGAGAACTTAAGCTCGAATGTAATTGGAATCTTCACCTTGGAGTGGAGTTGAAAATGCTATATAGCCCAAGTGGCTGTTTACTGCTTTTCATTAGCAGTTGCTCACATGTCTCGGGGTGGGGGGCAAGGAAGAATTGGCTATCATCAAAAGTGGGTAAAAAAGCTGGGTTAAGGATGTGTGTTCACCTTGAAAATGTTCTATTTAACAATTGGGTCATGTGCATCTGGTGTAGGAACTTTTTTCTACCATAAGTGACACCAATAAATGTTTGTTATTTACACTGGTCTAATTTTTGTGATAAGTTAATTAGGTTAGTCATTTATTTTAAGGTAAGAGTCTTGGGTTGAGGGGAGTGTTTGGCGTTTTGAGCTAAGGAAAACACTTTTTTTTATTCAGTCATTTCTGGAAATCTGCCTAACCTAATCTAAGAAAAGGGGTGGGAGGTTCATCCATATCCTTAACTAGGCAAGGGCCATTTTACAGGGCCCAAGAATGGAGTTTTCCTGAGCATAATTGAAATTTGCTATTTCCCCTTACCTTTCAAAACCTTCTGGTGGCTTTTTAGTACTAATGATGCTTTATACCTGCTTGGATTCCTTTGAGATTTGATAGAGTGATGGATCATTAATGATAACGTTACACACCTGGATTCAATTAATAATTTTAGAATGTGAAGGTATATTTTTGAACCTCAGTTATGTCAATCTCCGTCTCAGTGGTACAGGAGTGGGATCTAGAATGGTGACCTACATTTAGCCCTACTGAAGTTTAATTAGTATGGTCAATAAAGGGCAGGCTGTCATGCTAACATGAAATCCAATTCAGCCCAAGGATAGGTATTTTATCGATGGGCAACCAGCTGAAAGGTTAACTTGCAGAACTAGGACCTGACAGTGTGATAGTTTTACTCTGAGGCCTGGACCTCTGCTGCGTTGCCCAAAAGCATTTGGACAGAGGGTCTTCAGGCCAACGTCCATACAAACGTTAAAAATGACCTGCAGGGCTTCCCTGATGGTGCAGTGGTTGGGAGTCCACCAGCCGATGCAGGGGACACGGGTTCATGCCCTAGTCCTGGTCCGGGAGGATCCCACACGCCTCGGAGCGGCTGGGCCCGTGGGCCATGGCCACTGGGCCTGCGTGTCTGGAGCCTGTGCTCCGCAACAAGAGGGGCAGCAACAGGTGAGAGACCCAAAAAAATGACCTGCAGTGCTATGTGCAGTGGGATAGGGCATAGTGGGGACAGATAAGGGCCAGTGGCTCTCAATACCAAGAGCCAACAGTCTGCAACTCTTTCTGAGGAGCAGCTCATGAATATTAAAAACACTTCTGCCTGTGAATGTCCACTCCCTAATTTCTGCAGCTTTTGTTGTATCTAGCAATTAGGATTTCTGCAACATTTTTGTGATTAGTATTCTTAACAATCAGCCAATCTATTAGTTACCTGGGTTGTATTGCTGGTAAAACTATATAATAGAGGTTTTTGCCCTGGGCTATCCAGTTCATCTCTTTACCTACCAAAGTAGGTAAAAGCCAGAGGGATATATAGTGCAGAAGATTTTGGAGGTATGAAACAACTAAGGTTTCATTTAACTTTTCTGAAAGTAATTGACATTTAAAAGTAGTAAAAATGTGGTTTTATTAATCAACTACAGTCACAATACAATCATTATAGATTTCCCCTTCCGTATTCATCCCACCAAACACAAAACAGAGTAGTGTGTCAGTCTGACCTTCTTCGTGAGAGTCACCACCTTGGGTTACTCCTTTCTCAGTGGAATCCCCTTTCTCAGCAGCACAGTTTAGAGTGGCAGAATTTGAATCTTCTTTCTCAGAAGTACATGTCACTGGCCATGGAATGATACACATGGAATGGTCCAATCGTCCAGGGGGTAGAAAATTATCAAATTTAAGCAAGGTCCAATGCTGCTTTTCTATTTTGGAAAAAAAAAAAAAAGAAAAGGGTCTGTGTTAAGAAATTTCCAGAAATGCTCTGTGATGTGCTGTATCACCTGAGCCCTAACAGAAACAGGAAATAAAAGAGAAAAACCCCTAATGGCACTGTTACTGCTTTGATGATGTCATTCCCTAAAAGTTTGGTTGTCATTCTTTCGGATTTAGATGTGGAGGGACCAAAATGAAAGACCAAAAAGCATTGTGATACTTTTCAAAGAATGGTCACATTTGCTTAAAGACTCACAGTGAACAACACCTGCTCACCTATGTGATACTGGTACATTGTGCTCAGGGCTCCAGTGGGAGTCATCCCTCCAAAGATATACAGGTGCTTTCCTACAGCCACAGCTGAGTGGGCAGCACAGCCTGTGGGAGCTGCCCCAGTGGGACTTAGCTTCTGCCACTTCATGTCACCTGCCAAGAGAGAAAGTGTTTAGGTACAACATGGCCTAGACTGTGGTTTCCAACTTAACCTGTCAGACTGCTGCAGTTTGCAAACCAATCACTGAACTTCATTCACTGAGAGCTCTGAGAGATCCTATAGCAAGGTTTGGTGTGCACAAAAATCACTGGGGGAGCTGAAATTCTGTTTGGCTAGTCCAGGGAGGGAGGGAGGGGCTCAGTAATCCATAATTTTAACAAGCATCCCAGGTGATTCTGATGTGGGTGGTCTTTGGAGCACACTGAGGAATGTGATCCAGTCTTTGGTGACCATCACCATTAAGTATTTTGGAGCCCAGAAGTAGGTGAGGTTCCAACTGTGTGTGTGTGTGTGTGTTTTGTGTGTGCAAGCATGCCTGTATGTGCACATACGTGCATGTTTGAAATACAGTTCCTTAAGAAACAACTTTGTGAGTACTGGCTAGACACTTTAAGTATCTTGCTTACTTCATTCTCTTAATAGCGGTATGCAATTGCTATTACTTCTGCCTACCTTCTTTCTTCTTAAAGATGAAGAAATAGGATTAGAGAGGGAAAGAGAGTTGTCGGAGATCCCACAGCTAGCAGGTGGCAGAGCTAGAATTGTACTCAGGTCTGACTCCTAAAACCTGTGTTCTCTATGCTGTAATGTGCTGCCTCGGCACCTATTTCCAACCTATTTCTGCAGGTAGTTGCAACTTTTCAGACAAGAATTTAAATGAGGCAGGATATCGCTGGATTTTAGGTTTTAGAGAACTACCTGGGCTGGAAAGGAGGAAAAATAGTTAGGAAGTAGTTCCTTGCATAAGAGAAAAGGACTTCCTTTTTTAAAATAAGCATTAAGGGACTTCCCTTGTGGTCCAGTGGTAAAGAATCCACCTTCCAATGCAGGGGATGCAGGTTTGATCCCTAGTCAGGGAACTAAGATCTCACATGCTGTGAGGCAACAAAGCCCATGCGCTGCAACTACTGAGCTCGCGTGCCTCAACTAGAGAACCCCCGTGCCACAAACTACAAGAGCCCACGCTCTCTGGAGCCCGTGCATCACAACTAGAGAAGAGAAAACCCACACGCCACAACTAGAGAGAAGCCCGTGCACTGCAATGAAAGATCCCACATGCTGCAATGAAGATCCTGTGTGCCTCAACTAAAACTCAAGGCAGCCAAAAAGCTAAATTTAAAAAAAAATTTTTTTAAGAAAAAATAAATAAAATAAGCATTAAAACTCTGTTTGACTGCTTGCAAGGAATGCTTCTGTGAAGATATTTTCCATCTGTCAGTTCAAGGCAGGGGTCCAGCAACTCAGAGTTGGAAGGGAGAATCACCCAGTCCAGCCAAATATCCTAGGCAATGCAGGAATCCCAGCCAGTATCAGCTGGCCTCAGATGTCACCAAACCAGAGAACCTATTGTTTGGCAAGGTAGCCCGATACATTGCACAGCAGTTCTCATGCATTCTGCCCATAGTTCCAATTCCTGTCATCTGGAGCAACGCAGAACATATTCATTTGTTCATCTGTCCACTTTTAAAAAAAAATATTTTAAATTTTTTGGCTGCACTGTGCAGCATACAGGATCTTAGTTCCCCAACCAGGGATCGAACCCATGCACCCTGCAGTGGAAGCGCGGAGTCTTAACCACTGGACCACCAGGGAAGTCCCTATCTGTCCACTCTTAACAGATATGCACTCATCACTCAAGACCTGCCAGACACTGTGCTCAATGCTGGAAATACACTGGCGGAAAAAAAGAGACAAAGTCTCTGCCCTAAAGGAGCTCATAGTCTGCAAGAATGATCCAGAAAGAGTCCAGGCTCTCTAGGGCACATCAGCCCTTCAGACACTTAAAGACAATTCTCATGTTACCACTAACTTTCCTTTTCTCAGTGTTCTTAACAATTTAGCGGGACAGTTCTGGTTGTCCACCTCCAGACACACTCTACAAGTTATCCATGGGGTTAATGGGTACTGCTTGAAAGAAATCCAGTCGGGAAACACAAAGCATAATGAATTTTAATGAAAGAGCAGGGTTGTTGGAAGGAGAAGAAATAATGAATGGGTAGGTACATGGCAAACAGAAATACCTGCTTTTATTGTTATTATTATTTCTTATTATTATTCAGGCCACATTTCACAGAATCTAGTGAAGATTCTGCTGGCTGGTCAAGAGCAAGGCTCTAGTCAATCAAAGCTATTTTATTTAATCTTAAGCAGACAAGCCCCCATGCCCTCCACCCTACTTACTGATATCAATGCAATGGAGATCATCATAGAAACTGTCCTCTGCCAAGCCTCCATGGATGAAGAGCTTTGTCCCTGCTGCCACCATCACATGACCATGCCGGGGGGATGGAGGTTTTCCAAGTGTCTCTGGTTGTGACCAGGTCAGGGTATCTAGAAAAATTAATTCAGTGACGTTAGATGACAAAGCTATGAAGCAAGAACCCGAGAAATATACCAAGCCTCACCTCCCAGTAAGCAGAGATGCTCCAAGCAGAAAGGGACCTGGGGGGTCATTCACTGCAACTTGCCAAGCCAACCCAGGCCTCCCTCCATCCACAGCCTTTACAGCCTCTACTGGTACACATCCAGGGCTGGAGAATTCACTGCCTAATATGCCTGCCCCTTCTACTGGGCAATAAGGAACCACTTCTTGCTTTGAATTAAAAAAAGACCTCCCTTAAGTTTCTTCAACCTAGAACTGCCACAGAGTTAAAAAGAATGAATCTACTTCTTCTGGGACAGGCCTTCAGAGTTTTCTTTTTTTTTTTTGAGTTTTCTCTTTTTTAAGACAATATTCTTAATTGATTTGCTGGAAGGGTGGAGAAAAAAATAGACTACTTTTAAAGTTAGCAGGGCCTCCTGAAGTGGTTGTGTAGGATAATGGTTAGAGCATGGGATTTGGAGTTAAAACCAGGTTATTTCATTGAATAACTATGTGGCCTTGCACCAGTTACTTCTATAAGCTTCAGTTTCTGTAGTTGTAAAATGAGGAGAAATTACCTGATAATACCTACCTCTCAGGGTTGAAGCGTGGATTAAATGAGATAATATACGGAAAGCACAGGCACAGAGAAAGTACTCAATACATGAGAGTTATTAATATGGGTATGATCCAAATAGTGCAGATGTATTTTACGTGTTGAAAACCCTTCATATCTTCAAAATTGTACATATATAGAATTCAGGAAAATTAATCATTTCAACATACCAGATAAGTCTTAAAGGAGTGCTACAAAAATTATCTGAGACAAAAGCCTGCCAAACAACTTATCTCTGAATTACCATTTGTGACATGCCTGAAGGTTGTTCAAGGAGCCCCTAGAGTCCCAAAGAATACATTTGAAATAATCAGAAAAAGTTTATGCATAAATATGTTTACCACAGCATTGTTTGTAATAGAGAAGAATTGGAAATAGCCTAAGTCCATCAACAGGTGAATGGGTGAGTTATTGCTACAGTCATGATAGAATACTATGTATTCATTAAAAACACTGAAAGAACTTTGTGATTACAGGGGAAATGCTTAAGTGAGAAATACAGGATACAAATAGTACACCTAGAATTATCTCTGCTATTTAAAAAAAAAACACACCATAGTTGTACCTAAATGTTAACAATTTTGGGGTGACAGTATTTTACATATATATACATATATATTTTTTTCTCTTACAGTTTTATATATTCAAAACCAATATTATTTAAAAATTTAAAACCGCTTTAAAAGAATCACACAGTTCATTCTTTCTGGATAAAGTCATACTGTGATGTGTCTTAATTCTTAAACTTTTTAAGTTTGAAATTTTGCTTATTGCCTTTTTTCAAAAAAGGCTGCAAAAACACACATGAAAATTATTTTTGTCACATGCTATTTGTAAAGTATTCATAAATGCCCACTACTAAGAGGAAGAAATGTAAATAAATACTACTTAGACAAAAATTTGGCAAGAGGTCTCACAATTTTAAATGTTCATACCATTTTGACCCTACGTAATTCCACTTCCTAGCATCTAGTCCATATTAAATGTTGTAACATGTACAGAAATTAATGTATATATTCACTGTAACACTGTCAGCAAAATGTCAGTCAATAGGAAAATGACTGAATGAATAGGGATTCCCACAGAAAGATATGCTTTGCAAGGAAATTTCTGACTTAGGAAAGATCCATGATGTGTGATTAAATGAAGGAATAATAATGATAATACAGTGATTATTTATTAGGTGCTTCCTGTGTGTCAGGCACTGTGCTATGCACTATATCACATTATCTCATTTAATCTTTCCAACTCTTTGTGGTAGGCACTATTACTATCTCTATTTTACAGATCAGCAAACTAAGGCCTAGAGAGATTAAGAAATTAGTCTTAAGTAATACAGAAACTAGATGTCAGATCTGGTCTTGAGTCCCTGTCCTATGGCTTCAAAGTTTATACTTTCGACTAGTACTAAGATCTACACTTAGACCTGCAAAAGTAAGAGGCAGACCAACATTTATAATTTAATAATTCTATGTGTGTGTTTTAAAGTTTTTATATAATTTCAAAATCCATAGAAAATTCACAGATGTTCATAAACACATGTGCATATGATTTATAATTGCACAGAAAAATCTGGAGGTAGACATTAGGAATGGCTAACAGTGTTTACCTCTGTCTGGGGAGTGGGAAGGAAAGGTGTAAGGGGCAACATTTTACTTTTTTGCTTTATAAACTATACTGTTTAAATTTTTAAATTTGATCAATTATTCCTTTTTACATGCAAATTTTGCTATGGGTAGAAGATATCAGCTAAGAGATATACTGAAGAAGTCTAGAAGTGAGACACACAGCCAGGCTGTCATATTCTAACCTCTGCTTCCTACATCGGGTAAGTTGCAGGCCGGGGTAACCCCGACCAGGTAAGTGGCAGCCCCATGGTTCCCCTGAGTCCATACTTGCATCAAACACATGCAGCTTCACATCCTGCACGGGCTGGGCGCCTCTCTCTCCGCCCCCAAAGACATACAGCTGGTTTCCGATGGTTGCTGATGACGTGTGGAATGTTCTTGGGGATGGTGGTGGGCTGGTCACCTTTGGCATAGTCCAAGTCCTCGTTTCTGGTCCACAGAGAAGGTAGGTATCTAAAACACCCAGGCTGAGGGGCCTCTGACATCAACTCTGGGGCTGGGCAAGGTCACTTTGCAAACCCCAATCCTTAAGGCAGACAGTGTAGGTCTAGGCGGGGATCTCATGCCACCAAATTCAAGGAGGGGTAGGGGGCAATACTTAGAGTTTGCCCAGATAGACCCAAATTCCCAAGATTGAAAAGCCACAAGTACAATTAAGAATGAGGCCAATTTGTTTTTGGAGGCCTTCAAACATCCTCTCTGAACCCTCCTCCCCTTTGATGACTGACTACCCTGCCCTGTGCCCATTCAGAGGAGCCCAACAGCTGCTAAAATTCATTCCCACTAGATGCAAGAAACTAAATGTGCCAAGTTTCTCAGGATATGTGGCCATTAAAAGAAAGTAGACAATATTATTACAGTTTCAGTAGTAGCAGTAATTGTCCCTACTACACAGTAAGTACTAAATAAATACTAGTTTCCTCATTTTACAGATAAGGAATTGAAGCAGAGACAGATTAGGTCACTCATTTAAGGTTACATGGCTAGTAAATGGCTGAGTTGGGATTCAAATTCTGTTTCAACACCACCAAGATCTATGTATTTTCCACTCTTATAACTTGAGAATAAAATTTCACCACGTGGGTAGGTGTACAGAAGCTTATTTCTTTCCAGAATGAAGCATGAATTTTATAGAAACACAAGCAGTAACTGAGCACCTCCCTTGTGCGGAATCATTGCCCTGAGCACTCTGCCATCCCCGACATCCTCAGTCAACCCTGGGAGGTGGATGGAAAGTATCTCCACTTTGCAGATGAGGGAACTGAAGCTCAGAAAGTCTAAATCCTTTCTCCCGGGTCACAGTGTTAGTGAGTAGGAGAGCAGGGTTCTGAACACAGATCTGTCAAAACTCCCATACTTATTCCACTGCAACACACCAGGAATTCTTCCTCCCTCCCTTCCTCCTTCCCTCCCGTGCCACATGGCTTGTGGGATGTTAGTTCCTCAATCAGGGATTGAACCTGACCCCACGGCATGAAAGTGCCAGGGAATTCCCAGGAATTATTTCTTGACTGGGAAATTCTGTGCCTTTTGTAAAGGTCTTCATTCAGTATAAAAAGTGGCGCACGAAGCATGTGTAATATGTGTAGGACTCAAAACATGAACCTGGAGACCAAACAAGTCTCAGCCTATATCCAAAACATAATGGGGACTTCCCTGGTGGTCCAGTGGTTAAGATTCCACGCTTCCACTGCAGGGGGCACGGGTTCGATCCTTGATTGGGGTACTAAGACCCGCAAGCTGCATGGACAAAAAAAAAAAAAACCCAAAACAAAGCATAATGTAATTGTCTCTATAGCTACAGGTCTTGGGTAGTTTTTGGATTTTAGGGGGAGTTAGAAGGGGCACAACCTCCAAGTTCAGAAGATCCTGGGATGGTGTGGCTACCAAGCCAAACATTAGCACAAATAATACAAAAGGAGTTCTAAGCCAGCTGAGGAACTCGCCTTAGTAACAAAAGCAACTAATGATTCCCCTACATCTTTCATATTTCTTGGGCATGGTGTCAAACTATACTTTCTAGGAGAGAAAAAGGATCTGGTGGAAAATCAATTCCTTTGACAAAAGCTTTCCAAATTCTCACTGTATTTTATTTAAATAGATGCCATCATTGAAAATCAAAGGAACTGATCTCCGTCCAATCTAGAACTGATTTCCATCTGTCGAACCATAGCTACATCAACCACAACAACAATTATTGAGCATTAAGTATGTGCCAGATTTGAGTTAATTTAAATTCTTGCCAAACTTAACAAGGTAGGAACTGTTACTATCCCAAAATGACAAAGACCAGCTGTTGTAAAAATAAACCTGTTATCGATAGAGGGAACTGGGCAAGAGTTGACTGTTACGTGAAAAATGTCCAGATTCCTAGTAATTAACAAAATGCATATTTAAACAATTAGATACAAGGGGTTTTTTGCCTATCAAATTAGCAGTGCTTAAAAATGATAAATTCGATACTGGTCAGGAGTGAAACAAGAACTATTAAACACAGTTGCAGAGAGGATAAGTTGAAAAAATTCTTTCTGGATAGGGAATTCCCTGGTGGTCTAGTGGTTAGGATTCTGGGCTTTAATTGCCGTGGCTTGCGTTCAATCCCTGGTTGGGGAACTGAGATCCCGCGAGCCATGCAGTGCAGCCAAAAAGAAAAAAAGTTTAAAAAAAATCTTTCTGGAGAGCAATTTGATAGCATGTACTAAAATCCTTAAAGTCCAGTGTTTTATCTAGTTCTTTTATTTCTGGGCATGAGCTCTAAGACAATAATTCTTTTTTTTTAAACATGGAAGAACTTTTTTTTCTTTTTATTTACTTATTTTTGGCTGTTTTGGGTCTTCGTTGCTGCGTGTGGGCTTTCTCTACTTGCAGCGAGCGGGGGCTACTCTTCGTTGCGGTGCACAGGCTTCTCGTTGAGGTGGCTTCTCGTTGCGGAGCATGGGTTCTAGGTGCGTGGGCTTCAGTAGTTGTAGTGAGTGGGCCCAGTAGTTGTGGCTCACAGGCCCTAGAGCACAGGCTCAGTAGTTGTGGCACACGGGCTTAGTTGCTCTGTGGCATGTGGGATCTTCCCGGACCAGGGCTTGAACCCATGTACCTTGCATTGGCAGGCAGACTCTTAACCACTGCACCACCAGGGAAGCCCCTAAGGCAATAATCTGAAATACAGTCAATGATTTCTGAACAAAGATGTTCAATGCTTTGTTATTTATAATGATAAAAATCTGAAGACAACCTATATGTTAAAAAAAAAACAACCGGGGAATTATGGTATTGTCATAAAAATTGAGGGACTTCCCTGGTGGTACAGTGGTAAAGAATCCACCTTACAAAGCAGGGGATGCGGGTTCGATGCCTGGTCAGGGAACTAAGATCCTACATGCCACGGGGCAACTAAGCCCTCGCGCCTCAACTAGAGAGTCCGCGTGCCGCAAACTACAGAGCCCATGTGCCCTGGAGCCTGCGCGCCACAACTAGAGAGAGAAAACCCACACGCTACAACTAGAGAGAAGCCCATGCGCCACAAGAAAGATCCCATGTGCCGCAACTAAGACCCAATGCAGCCAAAAATAAATTAAATTTAAAAAAATCTTTAAATAGTGGGATTCAGCCATTAAAAAGGATTTCAACAAAGCCTTATTAATAGGGAATTATTTCTGTGCTAATTATGAAATTAAAAAGAAAAAGATACAAGAGCGTAGTGGTGAAATAGGATGATCTCAGGTTTATAAAAATGCAGAGAAAAGACAGAAAGGAAGTACACAGAACTGTCATTAATAGCCTTAGGTCACAGGATTGTGGATGGCTTTTGTCCACTTATTTACACTTTTCAAATATTTTACAATGAATATAAACCATATTTATAAAGAGAAAAACAGCAAAAAAAATGTTTTTAACTGACAAAAAGTCAGGTCCACCTCCCACGGGTGGTTCAGCAACATCCTCGCAGTAGTGATGTCCCCAAACTGCTTCCTCTATGATAAAACCACCAGTGAGACTTGTCAGGAGCTTTGCACTTTCTGACTAAAAGAAACATACTAGGAGGATCTAGATCAGGGTTTCTTAACTTTGGCACTACTGACCTTCTAGACCATATAATTCTTTATTGTGAGGGGCCTTCCTGTGCATTACAGGATGTATGGCAGTGACTCTGGCCTCTACCCACTTGATTCCCTGCCCCGAGGTGTGACACAGCCAACTGTCCCCTGGGGGGCACCATCGCCCCCATTTGAGACCTCCGATGTAGGTGATTTGGGTTCTAGCCTGCCCCAGTCCCTGGCTCCCTGGTGACTTTAGGAAAGTCACTTCCCCTTGTGGGACCTGGGTTGCCCACTTGGCATAGCTTTTCTCTGAAGCCTCATCCAGCTTTGGCTTTTAAGAAATGGATAATTTGTACACGTTACGAGGAAAACAAAATGTAACTCTATTCTTTTCAGATTCTGCCAGAAGTTAAAATTTCTATTTTCTATGAGGTCAGCAAACTTAAGCGGGTTAGTCAGTACAATCCGAAAGCACTTTGGTACAGGTACTGGAATTGGATTTATTTATCCGTTTTGGTAAATAAAAAACCTTTGGCTACTTACCAGGATTCAGAACTTGTAGGCAATTTCGATTTCCTGACTGGTCGGCACCTCCAAACACCCAGATGCTGTGAGGTGTGCAGGAGGGAACAAAGCTGGCATGCTCGTACCGGGGCAAGAGGCCCTCCGAGGTGGCTAAATCCCACTGGTGTGTTCCTAGAAAGCATTTCACCCAGTTCCTAGATTGGGGCTGCCAATGGCTTATATTGGTTGACAAACTTGGGGGAGGGTACTGAGGAGAAAAGGGTCAAAAGCATAAGTGAACAACCATCAGAGCACTTAAAGGGAATGTGGCCAACCTCCAAAAATTTTTATATCAGACACTTGGTGGGGGGGCGTCTGACTCATCCATAAACCCTCTTCTATGGGAACTGTCCCCACTCTCCCAACCCCAGGGATAGATCCCAGGAGACTTGGTTGTACTCCACCTTGACTTTCTAGCCTTAACTGATAGGGTCAAAGGTAGTCACTGGACCCAAAATGGGCCAATCAGATCCTCTCTCCCAAGAATTTGGAATTCAAGCAGATTTCTGGGTTTGGGTGGCCATCTTCTACCATGTGTGGAGAAGGAGAGAAAGCCAAAGTATGGGGAAGAGAAGAATGAAACATCTACATAAAGAAGCAGATCTCTCCAAAGAGAGTGAGGGAGGAAGTAGATGGGTTTTGACAGCTTTCTAGTTCTTGCTTCCACTCTCTCCTGAGGCTAGGCCAAATCTTCTACCTTTGGATTCTTTCTTTTTTTTTTTTTGCTGGTTTAAGAGAGCTTCTATTACCTGCAAGTAAATGACTTCTGGCTAAAACAATTTCACAGACTTAATACCTAACTTATTGGTTATTTTAATTAGTAAACCACTTACATATGACCTTTACAGGCATTATCTTGTTACATCATTACAAGTGCCAAGTGAAGCAAGTTATTATCCCTGTTTTATGGGACACTGAAGTCCAGATGGTTTAGGTGGTTTAGCCAGAGTCACAAAGCTAGTAATAGGTCATGAAAGAATTGTAATTGTACTAGACAGCAAGCTTCTTGAGAGCTGAAAGAGATTTAATTTACCTTTGATTTCTTAGTGCAGGGTATAGAAATTCAAATGCCTACAGAGGATTGGAGGAAATTGGAGAATGAGAGCCCCACTGATAGGTGGCAGCTCAGTTGCAAAAAACTGTCACCATGTAGACATACAGGCATATGGATGTCAGATCTTCCAAGATTATCAAGAGAGGCCAAACCACTTCAAGTTTTACATGTAGACTCTCCTGCACATTTGGTTAGTAAACAACTGAGATCAAAACAATACACAGGGGCATCCCTGGTGGCGCAGTGGTTAAGAATCCACCTGCCAATGCAGGGGACACGGGTTCGAGCCCTGGTCTGGGAAGATCCCACATGCCGCGGAGCAACTAAGCCCATGGGCCACAACTACTGAGCCTGCGCTCTAGAGCCCGCCAGCCACAACTACTGAGCCTGCGCTCTAGAGCCCGCCAGCCACAACTACTGAGCCTGCACACCTGGAGCCCGTGCTCCGCAACAAGAGAAGCCACCGCAATGAGAAGCCCATGCACGCAACGAAGAGTAGCCCCCGCTCACCACAACTAGAGAAAGCCCACACGCAGCAACGAAGACCCAACACACCCAAAAATAAATAAAATAAAATAAATAAATTTATTAAAAAAAAAAAACAGTAGACAGCAACGTTACACACAGACCTAACAAAACATGTAACAAAACACGAATTTTCTTCTCCCATTGTGTGGTACATAGTAGTCACTCATTCATTCATCCAAATACTTATAAAGCACCTACTCTGTGCCAGGCCCTGTGGTAATGGCTGGGGATACAATGAGAAGCAATATAAAAGACAGACAACAAACAATCACATGTGAAAAGAGCTGTGAAGGGGGATAAAGATGGGAAATTACAGGATACTATGGAAACACAGACAGTGGTTGTGTCATTGTGATTTACATTAAGAAATACATATTTGGTCTTCATCTGTTCCAGGCACAGAGCTCTGAAAATCCCTGTGACGATCTAAGTGATAAGGCTGATAAAGGTGTCTTTTATTATTGATAACAAATCCCCTGTCAACCACACCTGAGTTTATGTTAATGAGGTGACTTTTGGAAAGCCCCTAAGGATGGGAGCTGGTTGCCAGGGGAACTAACCATTACATTACAGGGTTAGAACTTTTCAGCCCCAGACGATGCCCCCTACCCCCAACTCCGGGGGGAGGAGAGAGCCACCAATGGTCATAACTTACTCAATTATCCCTCCATAAAAAAAGGAGGAGTTGCAAGAGCTTCCAGGCTGGTGAACTCATGGAGGTATTGCAAAGGTGGGGCACCTGGACAGGGCACGAAGTGCCTCTTCCCACATGCTTTGCCCTATGCACCTCTTCTATTGGCTATTTTCCTGAACTCTGTGAGCCTCTCTAGCAAATTAATGGAACCTGAGGCAGGTGACATGGGAACCTTCCATTTATAGTTGGTTGGTCAGAAGCACAGGTGGACTTGTGATTGGCACCTGAAGGGGAGCAGGGAGAGTCTCGTGGACTGAGCCCTTCATCTGTGGAATCGGATGCTAATTCCAGGCAGAACTGGACTGAGTTGTAGGACGTCCAGCTGGTGCTGCAGAATTATTTGGTGTGGGGGAAAATCCCCACACATCTGTCAGTCAGAAGGGAAGTACGGAAGACTAGTGTTGAGAGGAGGCATGGGAATAGAGAAGGAAAACAGAAGAGTCTCTCCTTTACAGTGGCAGTGCCTAAACTAGTCCTAAACTAGTGGCAGATGTATCAGGGCAAGGTTCCTGATGAAAGTGTCATTTAACTGGGATCTGACAGATGAATAGTAGCCAGATGATAAGCAAAAGGAAGAGCCTTCCAAGCAGAGGGAACAATACGGTAAGTCCCCTACATACGAACCTTTGAGTTGCAAACTTTCAAAGATGTAAACGTGCATTCGCATGTCCAAATCACATAAGTTTGTTCACATGTCTGGCGTTATCTGTAAAAGTTGGGTACCTAGGCTAACTTTCTTGGACTTAAGAACAAATTGGATTGGCTTCCCTGGTGGCAGAGTGGTTAGGAATCCGCCTGCCAATTCAGGGGACATGGGTTCGAGCCCTGGTCCAGGAGGATCCCACATGCCGTGAAGCAACTGAACCCATGCACCACAACTACTGAGCCTGTGCTCTAGAGTCCACGAGCCACAACTGCTGAAGCCCGTGCACCTAGAGCCCGCACTCCACAACAAGAGAAGCCACCGCAGTGAGAAGCCCGTGCACTGCAATGAAGAGCAGCCCCTGCTCGCCGCAACTAGAGAAAGCCCACATGCAGCCCACGCGCACCAATGAAAAAACCCAACTCAGCCAAAAATTAAAAATTAAGGAAAAAAAAGAACAAACTGGACTTATGAGTGAGCTCTTGGAAAAGAACTCATTCTTATATAGGGCATTTACTGTATATGCAAAGGGTTGGAGACCAAAAGAGTTCAAGGAACTGAAGGATAGTCAGTGGAGCAAGTGTGGGTTTGGGGGAGCTAAGAAATGAAGTTGGGGATAGCCTGAAATTGGGGAGTGACATGATCAGATTTATATTTTAGAAAATACTCAGCTAAGTATGGAAAATGCAGTGTACAGGAGGTAAACCTGGAAGCAGGCAGACCAGTGAGGAGGCTGTTGTAACAGTCTAGCTGAAAGATAATGATGCTTCGCCTACAGTAGTAGCAGTGCAAATGGACAGACATGGATGAAAATAAGAGATATTTAGGATTTGGTGATTAATTGGCTATGTGGATAGAAGAGGTGGAGGCATCAATGCCTCCCAGAGAAATAGTTGATGAATGAATGGCTGGTTATCCAGGGCTCCATATGGACTCTTTCCCCCAAATCAAGGAGGTCTTGGTTGGGTGGATATATTCCTGGAGTCTGTTGAGACCTTAGGGACCTCTCAGTGACATTCATTTTCTCAGAGAAAAACCCTACTGTCTGGTCTGAACTGATAGTCTTAGGAATGGTCATGGCTGGCAGCACAAAGCCCTGCTCTCTGGCCATATAGGGCATGTGCTCCGCAGCTGCTGGTCTTTTTGTTTTCTGGCCACGCCGAGTGGCATGCAGGATTCCAGTTCCTCGACCAGGGATCAAACTGCAGTAGAAGTGCAGAGTCCCAACCACTGGACCGCCAGGGAATTCCCCACAGCTGTTGGTCTTACCCAGATCTATGGTGTGCACATCTGAGAAGCTCCTGTTTGGATCTGCTCCCCCAACAATGAAGACCTTCCCTCTCTCGGCATCACCAACAGGGGGTAAATATGAGCAGCTATGGCCAACCCGAGCACAGGGGCTGTCTCCAACCGGGGTCAAGGTGTACCTGCCAAAGGGAGGGTATATTCAGGAGGCCTGAGCAGAGAATAAATGCAGCAGTATGTTCTTTGCATTCCTCATGGAACAGTCACCAGAATGAAGGGTCTTATACATACACAGTCATTTTAGATCATGTCCAGCAAAGCAGCATTTTCCTAATTAATGAACAGTACCTTCCCTTTGCACATAACCTTCGACTTTTCAATTTTGTCACTACTTTCATCTTACATTAACTTAGTGGGGATGCCCTGGGCTAGTAATTGTCCCCATTTGGTAGACGGGGAAACTGATACCCAGAAATGTCCAATGGTGTGTCCTGGCACAGGATGGTAGTTATGAACATGATTTGCAAATTCAGACAGACCTAGTTCAAGTCCCAGTTCAAGTGCTTTCTTGATGTGTGCTCTTTTGGAAGTCACTTTACCTTTCTGAACCTTAGTTTCCTCATTTGTAAAATGAAGACAGCAATAGTTCTCACCCGTGAAGAATGAGATGCAATCTTGTAACATGGCAGGAAGGACTCAGTTAACGATGGCTAGAGCTTTATGTGTAATCACATGAGAACAGCCCCAAAGCTCTTGTGACTAGCCAGTGATGCTTCCCTCTGCCATGTAATAGTCTCTGTCATTCACTGATTCTTTTTTTTTTTTTTTTAATTTATTTTTGGCTGCACTGGGTCTTTGTTGCTGTACGCGGGCTTTCTCTGGTTGCAGTGAGCGGGGGCTACTCTTCGTTGCAGTGGCTTCTCTTGTTGCAGAGCACAGGCTCTAGGAGCCTGGGCTTCAGGAGTTGTGGCTTGCGCAGGCTCAGTAGTTGTGGCGCACGGGCTTAGTTGCTCCGCGGCATGTGGGATCTTCCTGGATGAGGGCTCAAACCCATGTCCCCTGCATTGGCAGGCGGATTCTTAACCACTGCGCCACCAGGGAAGCCCCATTCACTGATTCTTAAGAGCTTTTCCAGATTACTCATAAAGCTCGACCTGATGGAAGACAAAACTAGGACTTTGAAAAATCAAATACAGGATCCATTCATTCTGTTCTGTAAAGTTATTCTGAATGCTGACTGAGAAAGCACACTTCTTCAAGCTTTCTGGTTGGAAAAGAAAGCTCTGCAGCTGTTTTTCAGGCCCAGTCTTATCTGACCTCTCTGGCATTTGGTACTCTTGGCTCTTCCCTCCTTCTCATACCTTTCTCCTGACCTGGCTTCCCCACACCCATTCCATTTGGTTCTCTATCCACCTGTCTGGCTGCACTTTCTGTTTCCTTCTCTGACTCCTTTCCCTCCAGCTTTCTCCCAATCCTCATGAGTTCTCTTCTCAGTCTACGTTTGCTTGCCTGATCAATTATTTTATATGTACTGATGGCTTCAATTACCACCCATCTACCGTACATGTTCATCAGTGACTTTCAAATCTCTATTTCTTTTCCAGATCTCTCTTCTGATGTCCAGATTCACACATTCCACATTGTCACCTGAATGACTACTAACCACATACCATGCATGCTGCTAACTTCGCCACAACCCTGGATTCACTTAACTTGCACAAAACCCCTCTGGGGACAGTACTATTATCATCATCTGAGGTTTACAACTGAGGACCTGTGGCTTAGAAAGGTTAAATGACTTATTCAAGAGCACACAGCCATCCAGCTACATGGTGAATAGGACAAAAGAAGTCCCTGCCTTTACAGCCCTGACAGACTAGTTGGGATGAAAAACACTAAACAGATAATTTCCAAATATCCATTTCATTTCAGTTGTGTTATAAAGGAGTACAGGATATATACAGGATATATAGTATGAGAACATATCACAGGGGGACCCTACCCTGTAAGGAGAGGTAGGTGGGGACAGAGGTGGTCAAAGAAGTCTTCCTGAAGGAGCCCCATTTGAACTGAGATCTGAAGTATGAGTAGAAGTTAGCTGGGCAAAGAGAGGGACAAAAGATGGGGGGAAAGGATGATCCAGGTAGAGGGACCAGCACATACAGTTCCTGAGTGGGACAGTGCAAGCCACATTAAAGGAAGAGAAAGAGAACGAAGGCTGAGTAACGGGACTTGAGGTTGGAAAGACAGGCAGGGACAGATCACGCAGGGCCCAGTGGGCCATTTTAAGGACTCTGGTTTTTATCCTAAGACCAATGGAGAGGCACAAAAGGTTTTAAACCAGGGAATGCCATGATCAGATTTATGATGTGTAGAGAGCAAGAGTGGACGCATGGAAGCCAGATCAGGGGCTCTCCTCCAAGGTCCTGCAGAAGCATTGCCTCCTCTCTACAGCCCTCTGTGCGTCCTGCTTCAGCACCGGTCACTGTTCCCTCGCTACACTGAGACTATTCACCTTTGTACCTGCAGCACCAACACTGCGGCTGGCCCTGTCAGGCCAGTGTTAGTTGCTGAACGAAGGGTTGGTTGAACAAGCGCTCAAGAAATAGTGAAGCCAGTTTAATCCAAATCCAATTCCCTGAAAGTCTTACAAATGAGTTAGAGCTTGGGGGAAGACACAGTGTTGGAGCTGAGGATGCCAGATGGTCAGTGCCCTACTCTTCCTGGCAAATGGATTTTAATAAAATCAACATCTGCTCTGTGATAATTATTGCCCCACTACCTTTCCTCTGAAGACCTTCTCAGACAGTTTGAGTCTAATTACCAGAAACCGCAGACAGTTTCAACTCTACCCTTTTTTCATAGAGGATCAAATTTGTTAGTAAAGTACTTATAAATGAAAAAATAACTCATGTGTTTCTTTGTTTGAATCCTTCCTTACAGACCATGTTGCTTTCCTGGGCTTGTCTCCAGGCTCCAAGACTGGCAGCTGCTTCATGGTGTCCTATGCCTAAGAAAGAAAGGTACTTTTTAGACATTTACAATTATCTTCTACATAAAAAAACACAGAAAATCAGGTTACTTGCCTCTTTAAAATTTTCCTGTTGATGTACCAATTTCTAGGGCCTGATTAATTTGAATAAGCATTACCAACCTTTTGATATAAACTTATATTTGGGAGGCAACTATGACACAACTTTCATAATCCCATTACAGAGTTTTTTTGTTTTTTGCCTAAAGTTTTCTGTGTCCGTGGGGGGTATATATCAAAATAATTTTCAGAGGTCATAAGGTATTTATGTTTATCAAAAGAAAACATTTTAAAAGGCCAAGAAATACTGAACTCTAGGATAAATCCTGGCCTCAGCATGACATTCAAAGCCTTCTGGTCTCAACCTTCTTTTCAGGAACTCACCTCTACAATTTCTTGCTATATTGAACTGTTCTTACTATATTTATTCCCCTAAAATGCCAGGCCCTTTCATAACTTGCATCCTGTGCTGCTTCCCTTACCTGAAATGTCCCTTCCCTTCTGGTCAACTAGAAAACTCCTAGTCAACCTCCAAAGCCCAGTTCAAATGTCCCCTCCTTAGTGAAACCTTCCCTGATTTGTTGCTTTCCACTTACATCCTCAAGTTACTTTATTCTCTACCTGAAGGTATCTATTAAGCTATCATCATTGCAGGGATCACCCTGAATGTAATCATCTATTTAAAACTCTCTAGATTCTAGAATAAATTCCACTAGACTAAATTCCAAGCGAGCTGGGCCTTTCAGATTCATTCAGAGAACCAACCAAGAGGCCCGGCATAGAGCAGAAGTGAGGGATGAGTGAATGAAGAAAGAAAATGGATGAGGTTTCTGGGAGGTGAATGGATAAATCCAATCTTCAGCCTAAGTCACTAACTGCTGTCCCCAAAGCCTAAAGCTCAGTGGGGTTAACTTCACCTGGACCGGGACTTCCAGCAGCCGCCCCTGCCAGGTCCATCCCCCAGTCCCATCCCGGCTTGGCAGCGCTAGGGGATAGGAGACAGGGTCAGGAGAGAACAGGCCGATTCCTTTCCGTCAGTGTGGCTAGGCCGGAGCCAGAGGAGGTCTCCCGAGTGCTTTCCACCCAGCCCAACTCCACTCCCTTAAAGGATGCGGCGTCCCCGCCCCACCCCGCCCAGGAACGCTTCAAACCAGGGTCCCGGAGCCCCCCACCTCCGGACCGCATTACCTGAGGCGGCTTACGCCAGTCCTGGGGCCGTGGCTCCGCCCCAATAGGGGCGGTTCTTGGATCTTCGCTCCTCCTTCAGACCCCGGAAGAGCGCCCCGGCCAACCGCTCTTCACTCCCAGGGCCGGGTCCCCAGGGCGCGCCCTTGGAAAGGAGACGGGAGGGGTCCTAGCGGCCTGGGTTCGACCCAGCTGTGTGTTTCTCCAGAACTAAACTGGCCGGGTCGTCCCGGGGCCCTACCTCCCTGGCTGAGTAAGTAAGCCAGAGCTACTTGGAGACGACTTACAAGCGAAATGCCAGGGGTTGGGCATCCAGTTAGGTGACCCAAATCCCTTGGGCTATTTTAAAGGAGCTAGGATATTTTCAGTTCCAGCGGTTGTTAGAATGGTTTCTGAAAGGGAGAGTTGAGCGTGCTTTCCTAGGTGTGAAATTTCCGTACGTAGTCTTTTTTTTTTTTAATTAATTTATTTGGGTATGTGTCGGGTCTTAGTTGTGGCACGGAGGATCTTAGTTGTGGCCCGTGGGCTTCTCTCTAGTTGTGGCCTGCGGGTTTTTTCTCACTAGTTGTGGTGCGCAGGCTCCAGGGTGCATGGGCTCTGTAGTTTGTGGCACACGGGCTCAGTAGTTGTGGCGCACAGGCTTAGCTGCCCCGCGGCATGTGGGATCTTAGTTCCCTGACCAGGGATCAAACCTGCGTCCCCTGCATTGTATGGTGGATTCTTTACCACTGGACCACCAGGGAAGTCCCCCTGTGCAGTCTTTAGGCCAGTTCAAGCTTTGGCGCCCTGAAGAGCTGACTTATTCCATAATTCGCGTTTGTAACTATAGCAGGCACTATGCCGAACCAGGCAAACCTGACCCCTGGCCTCCTGGAGTTTACAAACTAGAGAGAGATTAAACAGAAAAACAAATAACAAGGTACGCTTGTAAAAAGTGCAAGGAGGGCTTCCCTGGTGGCGCAGTGGTTGAGGGTCCGCCTGCCAATGCAGGGGTCACGGGTTCCATCCCTGCTCCAGGAGGATCCCACATGCCGCGGAGCAACTAAGCCCGTGTGCCACAACTACTGAGCCTGCGCTCTGGAGCCCTCAAGCCACAACTACTGAGCCCGCACTCCTAGAGCCCGTGCCCCGCAACGGGAGAGGCCACCGCAATGAGGAGCCCGCGCGCTGCAGCGAGGAGTAGCCCCCGCTCGCCGCAACTGGAGAAAACCCGCGCACAGCAGCAAAGACCCAACACAGCCAAAAATAAATAAATTAAAAAAAAAAAAAAAAAGTGCAAGGAATAAAAAGTTCATCAAGGTAATATCTATTTTTGCGGAAGATACTTTTCTCTGGGCCCCAGTGTCACCGGTCTGTAAAATGGAGCTAATAAGACTTCTGTCACAAGGTTATGGTGGGGAATACATGAGCTAATGTATATAAACTGCTTAGTGCCCAGTGACTGGCGCAGAGCTGGTTGTATGTAAAATGTAATGCTATTCCTAGGTGTAAATGAACTCTAGACACCAGTCGTGAGTGAGATGTATTCATCTACATTACTGTGGTCTCCTTCATAACCATAGGTTCCCTGTGGCTTTCCTGAAAATGGAGAGCTGGCTCACTTATGTCTATGTTTCAGAGAACCCCACAATCAGGAGGGCTGAGTTGTTCTATCCTAGGAATTGGAGGAACCAGCTAAGGAAGGAAATCACAGGAGCGCCTGCTGCACAGAGCTATGTTAGCAGAGTGGGAAGCAGACAGACATACTTGGGTTCACATCCAGGGTCCCGCACTAACCATCTACCTTGACATTTGGCAAGTTCACCCTCTCTGAGCTCTAGGTTCTTCATCTCTAGAATGGGAATAGTAATTACCTACCTCAGAGAGGGAGAAGTTGAGAGGATTTGATAGTACAGCTGAAAGGTGAACTTGGTAAATCTTTTCGCTACTTGAAACCATAACAAAAATTTATTGACAAGATGGAATTTGCAGTCTGTAGCTCTTTTTATTGTTCACATATCCTATTCCAAAGACCTGGAGTCTTTGTGAGTTTCCATGTTAATGGAAAAATCTCCACTGACTGTTTGCCAAAGAGGAGTTTCCTGCTCTCTTTCAGGAAAGAAAACTAAGGCCAGGTTGGCTCTGCCATATGTCCATGTGCATCTAGATGGAGATTTCTGCTCACAGATGCAGAATGCCCTCTCACCCCCTGTGTCTTTAGGCTAAATCCATTTCAAGGTGCCATGCTGGAGTTGCACATAAACAAGAAAAATTGGAAGAGGTTTGTGGGCAAAATAGCAACTAATTTTCATTGTGGGATCTATGCTTTTAGACTAGAAATCACTTTTCAGGAAGTGCTGGAAAGAACTTTGGAGATGTATTTTTAAATTGGAAATTGAGGCCCAGAGAAGTTAAAATGACTAACCCACATAAATGGGAGAACAGGAACCCAGGTCTCCTGTTTCGTGCAAGGAAGACTAAGAACATATTGCAGTCAGCAAGCTCTGTACACTGTCTCTGTAACACACCACCCAATGTGTCTATCATCTTTTCTAAGAACTCACCCAACTGGGAATGTCAAGAGTGAGGTTCACTGAATGAGGTGGGTCTGCAGGAGGGACCTTCTTACTGCCAGACAGTTTGGTAATGTGAGGACTGCCCCCTATTTTAACTGGAAGGGGATTGTCTTCATTACCTACCTGTTCACTGACTTATCAGCAAGGGAAGCAATGATGCTGGTGACACCTTCCTTTCAAGCACTTTATTGTTTGTAAAGAACGTTCATATCCATCTCCCTATTTGTCTCCCTTCCCAATTCTGAGACGATATTTGAATAGGATTAATTCCCAGTTACTAAGGTTCAAAGATGAAAAATGAATTGTCAGTTTTTCAGAGGATTGTAACAAAGAAAAAAATCAAACAACAATAGCATCTTTCCCTCATTTGGGGTTTTTTTCCCTCCAAAAAACTCTAAGCATATTATCCCTATACTTTTTTTCCCCCTAAAGTCTTAAATCTTACCTCTTCAAAAAGGCCTTTTTTGCCCACCCAATATTCAGAGCTAACACAATGCACTCACTGTACACGACATTGTTTTAAACCCTTTCCATATATTAACTCTATTTAACCTCAGTACAAGCCTAGAAGGTAAGTATTCTTATCATCTCCATATGAGGCAAGCACTGTTATTATCGCCACATTGGAACTGAGAAAACTGGAGCACAGAAAGGATACATAACTTTGCCAAAGTCACACAGGGAGTAGTAGAGCCTGGGCTTGAACTCTAGCCATTTGGTGCTAGAGTCTGCACACTTTACCTCCACTATGTTGCCAACCTAAAGTAGGCCTATTCTACCCCATTTTTCTTACAGCACTCCTTCTTTCCCTTTTTTCCCCTTTTTTGCCATTAATCATACTTTGTAATTAATTCTTTCCTTATTTACATGTTTGTTATCAGATTGTAAGTGCCGTAGGGCAGGGATCATATCTGTCTCATTCACATCATAGGTATTTGTTGAATAAATGAAGAAATCTATGCTTGTGGGCACCATTCTGCAACAGACTGTTAAAAATTAATTTTACTTTGAAACAATTTCATACTTACAGAACAGTTATAATACAAAGAACATCACACAGAGACCTCAATAAAGTTTCGCCACATGTTGTCAAAATACACTTTAGGGCCAGAGGATCCAGTCCAGGGTCACTTGAACAACAAATATTTATTGAGCACCTGCTACTATTGGACTATATAACCGTCTCCTAACCGGTCTTTCAGCTGCAATCATTGCCTCCTACAGTCTTACACAGCAGCCAGAGCAACCCTTTTATTTATTATTTTTTTTAACATCTTTATTGGAGTATAATTGCTTTACAATGGTATGTTAGCTTCAGCTTCACAACAAAATGAATCAGTTATATATATACATATGTTCCCATATCTCTTCCCGCTTGCTTCTCCTCCCTCCCCCCCCCCCTATCCCACCCCTCCAGGCGGTCACAAAGCACCGAGCTGATCTACCTGTGCTATGCGGCTCAGAGCAACCCTTTTAAAATGAGTTAGATCATGTTACTTCTCTGCTCAGGACTCGGCAATAATTCCTCATTACATCGAAAGTAAAAATCAGTGTTCTTTTCTCTCATCTCCTCTCCTACTCCTCTCACCTTGATCCAACCACACTAATCTTGCCATTTCCCAAAGATTCTAGACATGCTTTTATCTTAGGGTCTCTGCATCAGCTCCTCTCTATAATTTGTCTCAAGTAACTGCGTGGCTAACTCCCCCACCTCCTTGTTGATTCCTAAACATGCATCACTAAATCTCCCTTGCTCTGTTTTTTTTTCCCCTAGCACTTACCACTTTCTTTTTTTAAAATTTATTTATTTATTTTTGGCTGCATTGGGTCTTCTCTGCTGTGCACAGGCTTTCTCTAGCTGTGGCGAGTGGGGGCTACTCTTCGTTGCGGTGCACGGGCTTCTCATTGCAGTGGCTTCTCTTGTTGCGGAGCACAGGCTCTAGGTGTGCGGGCTTCAGTAGTTGTGGCTCGCAGGCTCTAGAGCACAGGTTCAGTATTATGGCGCACGGACTTAGTTGCTCCGCAGCATGTGGAATCTTCCCAGACCAGGGCTCGAACCCGTGTCCCCTGCATTGGCAGGCGGATTCTTTTTTGTTTTGTTTTGTTTGTTTTTGCGGCATGCGGGCCTCTCACTGTTGTGGCCTCTCCCGTTGCGGAGCACAGGCTTCGGACACGCAGGCTCAGCAGCCATGGCTCACGGGCCCAGCCACTCCACAGCATGTGAGATCTTCCCGGACCGGGGCACGAACCCGTGTCCCCTGCATCGGCAGGCGGACTCTCAAACACTGCGCCACCAGGGAAGCCCATGGCAGGCGGATTCTTAACCACTGTTCCACCAGAGAAGCCCACCACTTTCTCATATACTCTGCAGTTATTTACTATATTATTGTTTAATGGTTTATGTTCTGTCTCCTTTACTGGAATATAGCTACAGGTTGAGGATAGGGATCTTCTTCTATTTTGTTTGCAGAATACCCTAAGCACCTACAACTGTACCTGGCATATAGTTAAGTGTTCAATTAATAGCTGTTGAGTGAAGGAATGTTGAAAGTGTACTAAGTACCAGGTCCTGTTCTTGGTACAACAAAAAATCTCTCTGCCCTTATGGCACACGCACTGAAGTAGACTTAAGCCACCCAGACCTATTCCAGTCTTGGCTCCCCCGCCTATACCCTGTGAGATCTGGGCAAGTTACTCAACCTCTCTGAGCCTTCCTTTGCTATCAATCGTTATGAGGATTAGACAGAAAAACAGCATTTGTATAGTGCCTGGCCTAAGAAGAGCTTTAATATTTGTTTCCTTTCTTTCCAGGCTGGAAAGTTGGTAGCCTGACATCTCTGCCAAGGGTTTAGGCAAGGTTTCTATTAAGGCCTTGGAAAGGTGCAAACAGGTTACTATACGGCCAGGCCTACTCAACTTTTTTTTTTGGCCCTACCGTGCAGCATGAGGGATCTTAGTTCCCTGACCAGGGAGGAACCCGTGCCCTCTGCAGTGGAAGCGCATAGTCTTAACCACTGGACCGCCAGGGAAGTCCCCAGGCTTACCCAATTCTTAAGTGAAGATATTCTGGTGAGAGAATGCTTACAAGGGTCGGAGTGAGAAACCAGGGAATGGCTAGTGTCACCTACTTTGCCATTTTGCATCGGAAAAGCCTCGCTGGGTCCGCAGAGGTGGAAGTCTAGAGGAAGGGAAGGGGAGGAAAAGAAGAGTAGCTGGCCACTACAGAAAACTACAAATCCCAGCACACCCCACGGTAAACAACTACGGGTCTCAGCAGTTTCAGCTCCCTGGACCCAGGGAGCTCTGGGGGTCTGCTGCCTGTGTTCCGTGGGAGAGAGCGTGGGGCGTGCCGAAGCATTGGGGAAAATCGGGTCAAGCTTTACGCCGCTGCGTAGACGCGTCTCACGGGCCGGACGTGACGTAGGGAGGGTTCCGGCTTCGGCCTCCGCCGCTGCCGCCGCTAGCACAGCCGCGGACGCCGCTGCTGCCGTCGGGGCTTGTTATTTCTAAAATGGCGCCCCTGGACTTGGACAAGTATGTTGAGATAGCGCGGCTGTGCAAATACCTGCCGGAGAACGACCTGAAGGTGAGACTGGCCCGGGCGGGAGCGCTGCTTTCGGGGCTCCCCCCCTTCCGGCAGCGGGACTCCCGGCGGCCCGCCCTTCCTCTCTCCGCGGGACCCCCGGCAGTGTCCTGTCCCGTCACGGTGGAGGGCCTAACGCGGTGCGAGGCGACTCGTTCCGACTTGGCGTCACGCGGGGAGCGGGGGCAGCCCGAGTCCCCCGAATGCCATCCCGATTCCCTCGGCGGGGATCCCAAGGAATGTCGCGGCCTCTGCGCCAGGGTTGCCCGTCCTGGCCTTGGGGCTGCCCCGGAGCTCGAGCCTTCACGGCTTTGCTTACAAGACTCCTCTCCCCCCACACGGACCCCGGGTCTCGGAGTCTGAGGCGAGCCCCAGCGGGCAGTGGCAGCGGTCATCCCCCCCAGAGGCGGTGACAGGAGCGCGGGGAGGCCGGCGTCTGACAGGGGATGCAGCGTGCTCCCGGAACGCGGCCCCAGTGGGTTTAGGTGCCTGAGGAATGGGGATGGGCATGGGAAGGGGCAGGCGGGGGCCCGAGCAACCTGGTAGGGTGAGAGAACGTCAAGTCGTCCTTCTGTTCGAGCACTTCTCCCAGTTGCTTTTTAGGAGTGTTGGTTTTCTTCTGCTCCTTCCAATATGAACCCGTTTTCGAGCACGTCTTTGAGCCGTTTTAAATGGATAAAGTAACAGGCTCTCAATAAACACCAATACGTTTCTGTCCTTTAAGTTGTCCCCGCTCCCCCCCACCCCCTGCCCCAATCTCTTCTTAGCTCAAGATTTCATTGTTTTGGTTATCCAAAGGAAATGAGTCGTTCTTTGTACTGCAGAGTCCTAGCAACAGTAAACCTATGTTTGGGTAAAGAAATGAATGTAAGAATAAAGGAATGTAAGTCTTTAGGATACTGCTTTTTTGACAAGTGTTTCTATGCGTTTGTTAAAACCAGTGCTTAGGTGACTAGCAGTGTTTAGAGGTTGGTGGTAGTGCCTGTTCTTGTTCAATTAACTTTGATTTGCTGTGTGGTAAGTGGGTAAACTGTTGATAATTTTGAGTTGTTTTTATTCTTTAAGCTGTGGGTTTAAAGTAATTTATTTTTGTCCGTGAGTTTTTTTCTCTTAAGGAAGATATTACTGGTTTTTTCTTTTGCCATCTCTTGGTACAGGGAGTTGATATTTAACATCAGTCAACAGTGTGCAAAATGTTTAAGACCACAGGAGCTGTTGTGAATGTAACTAACTTGTATGTTAATTATATGTGCTGTTTGATAGGGGAGTCATTCTTGTCCATTTTCCCCTTTTTAACAGGATAATTTAATTAAAATGGGGACAAAGCCAGTATTAGTAGAAATGTAGCTTTCATGCTCTTGTGACGATAGTTTTGTAGCTTCTTTCTGCTATATGGCTTTTTAGGAAACAAGGATTTTTCCTTAAAAAAACGCGACATTGTGACCCAGTTCATTGGAAAACTAAAGTTGGCTTTTGCATGTCAGTGAATTGATGTGGAACTTTCTGTTCTTTAGGATATGTAAGGCAGTTTTAAGCTTTGTGTTTATAATGAGTAAAATATTGCTTATTATGAAATGTATCTCGATATTGGATATTGAAATGATTTGAAAGACAAATCAGTTGGATTTTCTTTAGACCTCTTAATTTGATAAACATTAGATTTCCTTCCTAACTTAAGAGAATATAGTTATTAAACCATTTCATCTCCCTTTGCAACACAATTGGACTGTACTTAGTGTGTATCTGTTTCCTAGTAAATTTCCCCCGCACCCCCCGGACCAACCACTAGAAAAAAAAAATTCTGAATTTTTCTATATAAGTGGAGGCTTTTCTTCTTTGTCTTGGAAATGTTTTTTTTATTTTATTTTTTTCGGTACGCGGGCCTCTCACTGTTGTGGCCTCTCCCGTTGCTGAGCACAGGCTCTGGACGCGCAGGCTCAGCGGCCATGGCTCACGGGCGCAGCCGCTCCGCGGCATGTGGGATCTTCCCGGACCGGGGCATGAACCCGTGTCCCCTGCATCGGCAGGCGGACTCTCAACCACTGCGCCACCAGGGAAGCCCTGGAAATGTTTTTATCAGATTAATTTTCTTGTGCTGCATCTCTGGTGTATTTAAAGAAATTTAATTCTGTTTCTCCCTCTTGGCATGAAGTGCAAACTAAAATTAGGCAGGCCAAGAAAGTATTCCAGGAGCACTTTTTCTGAGGCTTTAAAGCCAAAATAAAATATTCTATCAAAGGAGGAAAAATCATTGGGGCCACTTAATGATCATTATGGAAAAGATTTGTTCTGGTAGAAAAATAGGCCGAAATTTACCTGTGTTTTAAATTGGAAGTTGGAGATACTAAATAAAATAATAAATGCATAGGATGTTCTAGATCTAATCATGATTTCTCTATATCTAAATTGGAAATGGTCAAATCACTAGTCCTGGGTCAAATGTACATAACTGTTTTGAAGGAATAAGGGTGATATATGAAGGTGAGTGGACCAAAGCATAACATTTCTTAAAAAAGAGTTCGTGTGATTCTCATCCACTAAAAAAATTTTAGAGAGGATCTTAGAAACCACAGATTCCATATCTGACCAAATGTAAGAATGAATGATGAAAGACAGGTTTACTGAATACTTACACTTAGGTATTTTGTCATGGGAGAGGTTCTATAACTTGGAGATTGTCTGATCTCTTCGACAGTTCTTAAAGGTCCCATGTAAGTAAAGAAGTTGCACACTGAGTTGGTGTTCAGTTTTTTTTTTTTTTTTACTGAAGAACTGAAGACAGTTTCCATGGTAGGGGTTGGGAGAATACTAGTGTCTACCTCAGATATGCAACACAGGGAGAAGTAACCACTTCTATGGATTGATAGTTGCTGTAATCTTTTTTGGAACTCACTTTTATGTTTAGTCTGAACCATCTCTGTTTTTCATATAAGGCCACTGAGCCATCTCTGTTTTTCGTATAAGGCCACTGCTCTGCAAAATTGTACCTCTGTTTGAAATGCCTCCATAAAGCTTCAGAGAATTCTCTCTTGCTAGTAGGTAAGTGAAGGAGCTTTTCAAAGGCATATAGCTAGTAGGTAAGTGAAGAGCCTTTTGTACCTCCTTATTCAGCCTCTATCTGATTTTATAGATTCTCATATATGGTAGTCTTGAGCCTTCTGGATTTGAAGCCTGTTAGTCTTGTCACTCACCTTATTGCCTGTCTTACTGATCATTCTGTTTACCTGAGTTGTTTGGTTTTGTATATTATCTTTCTTTAGGTATTTCAAGGAAAAATGAACACAGTACAGCAGTTAGGGACAGACTGTGGCTTTCTATAGGGCTAGAATAGTTTTTTCAGTGTTTTCATTGATAATCTTTCTGAGACCCTTTCTGATAATGCTTGACATTTTGTCTTTTTGGCTACAGAATCACAGTCTCTTGGATCTTCTGAAAATAGTCTGTAGCAGTGCTGTCCAATAGAAAATGCTCAGAAATGTGAGCCTCAAATTGTTAAATTTTTTAAAGTAAAAAGAAACAGGTGCCGGAGCCTGTGCTCCGCAACGGGAGAGGCCACAACAGTGAGAGGCCCACGTACCGCAAAAAAACCCAAAACCCCCCCCCCAAAAAAGGTGAAATCAATCTTAGTAATATTTTATTTAACCCAATTTCAACATGCAATTAATATAAAATTACTAACATAATACCTTGTCTTTTTTTTGTATTAAGTCTACAAAATGTGGTATATGTTTTACATTTACAATACATCCCAGTTTGGATCAGCCACATTTCAGGTGCTCAATAGCTACATGTGGTAGTAGGTTTCCTATGGGACAGTGCACACTTCTAGTGACTCCCCAGACCCTTTTCTAGAATTTCAGAGCTGAGAGAGAATCAGAGTTTGCCTAGTTCTGTATTATTCTCACTTTACTGAGGGGGAACTGAGCTTTGTAGAGTTTATGATCTGCCTGAGGATGTCCAGCTAATCAATGAATTAAGTTGGAAAGCCTCTTTGTGCAGAGCTCTTTCTGATACAGTTAATAGCCTTTTAGGATGGCAAATAGCATACTTTTCTAAGTATGTCTTCCACTTAATCACCTTTCTTTTTACCTTCCATTCTGAGTACATTAGAGTGCTTTCTTCTGACGGTGTGCCTTGTACTTCCCTGCTTCTTTGCTTCTGCTTAGTCTCTTTCTTTTACCTACTTAATACTTATATAGCACAAATATTAAATCATTTAATACTGTGTGAGTTGGGTACTAACATTTGCCCCATATTACAGACAGGTATCTCAAGCACAGGCAGATTAAGTAACTTTTCAAAGGCATATAGCTAGTAGGTAAGTGAAGGAGCTGCATTCAGACCTAGGCAGTCTGGCTCCAGGGTTCACGTCCATATCTACCACTTATGTTTCCTGTATACAATACCCTTCATGCCCCTTTTAATTTTATTTATTTATTTATTTATTTTTTGGCCGCGCCAAATGGCTTGTGGAATCTTAGTTCCCCTACCAGGGATCGAACCCTGGGCCCACAGCAGTGAAAGCGCAGAGTCCTAACCACTGGACCACCAGGGAATTCCCCTCCATGCCCTTTTTAGCTCTAGCTCAGATGTCACTTTCTCCATACAGGGCTCCTGGATTCCGTAGTCAGAATTATTAGTAATGGTTAGAATTTACACAGCTACTTACAGTTTTCAGAGTACCTTCATGTCCACTCTATCACTGTGATAGGCAGAGCAAATATCAGGACTTGATAAGGTTTAAGTGATTTTTGCCACAGTGAGTCAGCAGAGTATGTACCTGAATTTATTTGCTATTTAAAATTTCCATTCTGGAATTCCCTGGTGGTCCAGTGGTTAGGACTCGGTGCTTTTGCTGCCATGGCCCACGTTCAGTATCTGGTTCGGGAACTAAGATCCCGCAGGATGTTTGGCAAGGCCAAAATATTTTCCATTCTTTCTGTTCTATACTAACCTTTGCCCCATAGCACTTTTTGTTCCATTTTACTACCACTTGTATTGTTCTGTCTTGTATGATAGTAAATATACCTGTCTCCACCATTAGACTGCAAGCTTCTTGAAAGGCCAGGATCATATCTTGTTTATTTTTGTATTCTCCACAGTCTTAGAACACTGCCTTGTATGTGATAGACACTCAGTTAAGGTGTGTTGAATCAAACCGTACTGCTTTACAACAGACATTTCTTTAACTGTCTCCTGTGTCAAGTACTATTCCCTGTGGATGCTAGAGATAGAATTTGGCACTTCTCTCTGTCTTTGAGGGGCTCTCAATATAGTAGGGGAGATAGAGAGGTAAACAAATGATCATTGCGTAGTTTGGTAGGTGCTAAAATAGAGAGCTGTCCAGCATATCGGAGAACATAGAAGAAGCAGCATCTAACTCTGGAGCCACAGATGGTTTCACAAAGGAGGAACAATGAGAGGATGAGCAGAGTTTTTTCAGGTAGACAAGACAGGAAGGAAAGAACATGAAGCAGAAGAAATACCATGTGCAATGGTATAGCTTAATCTAAAAGAAGATGGCTGGTCAACTTGAAGTAGTTTGGTATGGCTTGAGGTGGTGCAGAGAAGACAGGCAGAGACCAAATCATGGAAGATGAGGCTGATAAACTTGAATTTTTATCTTTGAGATGGTTCATGTATAAACACTTTGAAATGTTTTTATATTTTAGGGAAAAACAAATAAATCATGCTTGGTGATATTTTAAAAAATATGGCTAACTGAAAAGTAGATTCAAAGGAAACTATTAGAGAGATACACTGTTGTATGTAGTAGGAATATGACAATCATAAAGATGATATCTGAATGGAGTTTGGGAAACACTATCATAGAGGAGTGTCCTTGAGAGGTTTTTAAGGGGGACAGTGACAGGTTTTAGGAATTTTCTAGCAGCATTATGGACCTTGGATTGGAATGGGACAAAAATGTCATAGGAGCAATAGACCAGGTGACATGAAAGCTTTTGAAGTAAGCCAGTAACAAGTGGTTGTGGTGTTTAAAAGGAAATGAAGATGGTATAATAGGACCTGTTGACAGATTATGTATAGGTTTGAGAGAGAGAGAGAAGAGTTTAGTGTAATCTCTTAGTTTCTGGCATGGATTACTTAGTAAATACTAATAACTAGATTAAGGCATACAAGGGAGTTTGGTTTGGGCCAGACTGAATTTGAGATGCTGCCAAGTCAAGAGACTGAGGCAGAAACGTTCAGAAAACTGTTGGATAAACAGATCTGTTGGGTAACAAATATCTATTGATTACCAAATGTGCTCCAGACACTGTTCTAATAGTGTTAAACTCAGGAGAAAGGTCTAGACCAGTGGTTCTCAGCCGGGGGTGATTTTGCCC
The DNA here is from genome assembly GCF_003031525.2 of Neophocaena asiaeorientalis asiaeorientalis. Classification (NCBI taxonomy): domain Eukaryota; kingdom Metazoa; phylum Chordata; class Mammalia; order Artiodactyla; family Phocoenidae; genus Neophocaena; species Neophocaena asiaeorientalis. The sequence goes on along the minus strand of NW_020175018.1, from coordinate 10,354,297 downwards.
GCGAGCGGATATTTGGCGATGTCTGGAGACACTTGTAGATTTTCGCAGTTATCTAGGGGGTGTAAAGGCCAGATGTTCCTGGACATCATACAGTGCACAGGACAGCAGCCCCCACAACAGAGAGTTGTCGGTAGTGCCAGGGCTCAGGAACTCTGGTTTTTACTGAAGGTACGGATATTTCCTTCTGGATTGTTAGCGTGTGAATATCATTGTCATCTTGGATTCCCGCTCCCACTCTTCATTCCCAGTGATTTGTGTTATAGTAGAGACTATTCAAAGGCTGTGTAGAATATAATCTTAGATAGATTTTTATTTCTTAAGAAGAGATTTTGTAAATACCAGTATGTAAAAGTAAATAAAGGAAATAGTATGTTTCCAATAACAAGATCAGCTAAACGAAGAATTACAGAAATTCAAAACCCAGTGTATTTGAGGGGCAAGAGAGAGCAGGGAGACAGGAGCAGAGAATAGAGTGGATCTGTAAACAAGTATCTTGAGGAAAACGTAGAGAAGGGAAATAGGGTCTCCTAAGAATGGGTCCATGAACCTCTACTTTTTCAAGGATTACGAATTAATTAGGCACCGTGGGGAGAAATGGGTGTAGTTTGCCCTAAATTTGGGATAAGACTGAGAATCTTGCCTCAGTGACTGCTTTGGGGCAGAAAGAGAAACAAACCATGCTTCCTACAAATCAAGCTGCAAAAAAAAGCTGTGAAGGGCTTTGGAAGAGCCTCTCCCATGGCAAGACTGGGCTCTGAGAGGCCAGTGTGTGTGTAGTTGGCTGACATATGTAGAGTTTGTGCTGAGATTTCATAGAATTCTTATTTTTATGTGCTCTTGACATGAATTTGTAAGCTGCTGCTGAACTGGAGTGATGAGAGGCAGTGGCTTTGGCTTAGAGGCTTAGTGCTCTAAGTCCTCTGTTGGGACTGCAGAAGTGGCAGTTATAGGAGGCAGCTGTTAACTTTACTCAAGTTAGCGTGCCTGGCCTCGGGTTGAAGATGTTGCTTAAGTAGTTTACATGGTTCGCTAGGCACTCACTGGCTTTTGGTAGGGTTTCACAGTGATGTTCTTTAGCTAATGGTCTCCTGTTACTTTCAGATCAGCCCCGGGGGGTTTGGGCCAGTCACCATAAGTGACTTGCAGTTCAGGAGGCATTATGGACCAGGAGAGCCAGTCATATGTGGGTGCAAATTCTGCAGCATTCAAAATGGGAACGATAGAGTCCCTCACGAATCTGTGCTGTGATTAGTTTCAGAATGTTAAATGATAACTCACTTTGTTCTAAAAAGTATATAGAGTGGTTTACAAAGAAGCATTCAATATAGCAAGATAAATTATATTCAGAATAAGTAAGAAAAATGAGACAAAAAGAAAATAAAGATAGGAAACCAAAATGGAGCCAATAGGAAAAATAAGAATAGTACATATAAAAGAAAAGCTATGATGACTGGGTTACTTCTTTGAGATTAGGCCTTAAGCTTTCTAGGAGCCTACAGAAAGATGTAAACTGATCAATTAAAAAAAACTTACAGAGTCTGTAAGATGATAAAAATAAGCTTCTCAGGGAAATCACATCTATCCTTGATGGAAGAAACAAAGAGACATTCCTCCCCCAGTCCTCCTTGAAGGCAACTATTTAATCACAGCATCCTGTGCACCTTGTTTATAGTCCACGCAATGACAAGCTCTGTAGAGGACTGTTTCCTATAATGTCCTTTACTACAGGTTGATAGTATGACGTTAAAGTGCAATTTGGGAAAAAGCAATTGGGAATGGAGTGCAGTGTAACGCAGGGTGAGTTCAGCCCTCTCTAGAGGACAGTCTGGCTTAATTCGTGGTGGAGTTTATAGTAGGTTGGTTTGTTTGGGTAACAAACTAATAATTGATCTTTAAAGGGGTGTACACCAAAGTTGATGGAGCCCCCAAATTTACAAGAGTGGGCAAGAGGAGAGATCAACATTATACGCTTATGTCAGAGAATATATTAGGTATGGGCTCTGACCTTCACTGATGGAAGTCAGGCCTGTTCTTAAAAGATGTGCAATCTGAAAGAGTGTGGGTGGGACAAGTGCCTGAGAACAAGCAGGCCTCCTGGCAACAAACAGAAAACTCTGCCCACTCCCGGACAAATTACAGCAAAGCACTTCTGCAGATACCTTGGTGGAATTCTCTTTGAGGAGGTTTGGTGAGTGTACCTGAAAAAAATCACAAATATTAATTGAGCAAGGCATTATACCTAAGAAAGGTGGGTAAGGTCCTGAGATCGGTACTTTAAAACATCACTATAGGGCTTCCCTGGTGGCGCAGTGGTTGAGAGTCTGCCTGCCGATGCAGGGGACACGGGCTCGTGCCCCAGTCCGGGAAGATCCCACATGCCACAGAGTGGCTGGGCCCGGGAGCCATGGCCGCTGAGCCTGCACGTCCGGAGCCTGTGCTCCGCAACGGAAGAGGCCACAACAGTGAGAGGCCTGCATACTGCCAAAAAAAAAAAAAAAAAATCACTATATTGTTTTATTTTAAAAATTGTATAGTTTCAGAAAGTACATTTAAAAGTATAAATTGTTGCTCTATGAGGCTAACCTAAAAAAAGTAGTGCTCTTTTTTCTGGCTGACTGAGAAGGGAGGTGGTAATGAAAGACTATAAAAAAATACAGGCCAATCATGGCATATTTGTTCTTTGGAACTACCCTTAAGCTAGATGGAAGTGAGTTAGGGTGAAAAAAAAATGCAAACAGTAATTGTAAACTTTGGGAGCTAATTACTATACAAATAATAAATTATATATCACAGGTCTAATGGATTATAATAGAAAGAGGATGTTGTACAACACTGATCCTTTGAAATTGATTGGGAGGACAGCTACCTCTATCCACAAGGAGTAGATTTGAGTGGTTATGGTCAACGTGGTAATTATTATTTTTAAAGAAGTAATATATATTTTTAATTTAAAAATAACAGTTTTATGAGATATAATTCACATATCATAAAATTAATTTTTAAAGTGTATAATTCAGTGGGGTTTTTTTCCCAGTGGGTTTTAATATATTTACAGAGTTGTGCAACCATTGCCATAATCAATGTTAGAACATTTTTATCATCCCAAAGAGAAACTATACCCATTAACAGAAACTCCCCATTACCCCTTACCTCAAAGTCCAGCCCTAAGCAACCATTAATCTATTTTATATCTTCATGGATTTGCCTATTCCAGGCATTTCAAATAAATTGAGTCATATATTGAGTTGGCTAAAAAGTTCCTTCGGGTTTTCCCATAAGGTGTTACGGAACTTTTTGGCCAACTCAATATATATATATATTTTAAAATAAATTTATTTGTTTATTTATTTATTTTTGGCTGTGTTGGGTCTTCATTGCTGCGCATGGGCTCTCTCCAGCTGTGGCGAGCAGGGGCCACTCCTCGCCGTGGTGCATGGGCTTCGCATTGCAGTGCTTGTTGCAGAGCACAGGCTCCAGGCACACAGGCCCCAGCGGCTGTGGCACGCAGGCTCAGCAGTGGGGCTCGCAGACTCCAGAGCGCAGGCTCAGCAGTTGTGGTGCACGGGCTTAGTTGCTCTACGGCATGTGGGATCCTCCCGGACCAGGGCTCGAACCCGTGTCCCCTGCATTGGCAGGCGGATTCTTCACCACTGAGCCACCAGGGAAGCCCCTTCATGCTTTTTTAAAAAGTAAAATAAATAAACAAAGATGAAAGTGGAATGCGTTTTGGTTGACATCTCTGGCAACTGCTGTTTTGGGTTTGATGTATATCCTCCTAGCTTATTTTATTTTATTATTTTTTCATTTTACTGCGTTGGATCTTAGTTGTGGTACATGGGATCTTCATTGAGGCATGTGGGATCTTTTGTTGTGGCGCTCCGGCTCTTCGATGTGGTGTGCAGGCAGGCTCAGTAGTTTCGCCGCATGGGCTTAGTTGCCCTGAGGTATGTGGGATCTTAGGTCCCCGACCAGGGATCAAACCCGCGTCCCCTGCATTAGAAGGCAGATTCTTAACTTCTGGACCACGAGGGAAGTCCCCCAGGTTGGTATTTCTATTTTGTGGATGAGGAAACTGAGGCACAGAGAGATGAAGTAACTTAGCAGGGTTACACAGCTAAGTAACAGACAGTAAGCTAAGTAATAGGTAGTAAGAAATTGAGGTGATATTGTTCTGTGATCTCTTTGACTTCAGAGACTGTGCTCTTAACCTCTGAACTGTGCCATTGTGTTACTTGTGTAAGATATCCTGCAATTGGTACTTGTTGATTTAGGAGTAAAGGAATATTCTCTCTGGGCCCTACTCTATTCCTCCAAAATTTGACCTTCCATCAGTATTTTCTTTTTTAAAAATTTTGTTTATTTTATTTATTTATTTTTGGCTGTGTTGGGCTGTCGATGGCTTTCTCTAGCTGTGGCGAAAGGGGGCTACTCTTCGTTGAGATGCGCAGGCTTCTCATTGTGGTGGCTTCTCTTGTTGTGGAGCGTGGGCTCTAGGAGCACGGGCTTCAGTAGTTGTGGTACGCGGGTTCAGTAGTTGTGGCTCACGGGCTCTAGAGTGCAGGCTCAGTAGATGTGCCGCACGGGCTTAGTTGCTCCACAGCATGTGGGATCTCCCCGGACCAGGGCTCGAACCCATGTCCCCTGCATTGGCAGGCGGATTCTTTACCACTGCGCCGCCAGGGAAGCCCCTTCCATCAGTATTGAACATAGCTGATTACTCCTCTTTTGAAACATTTTCTTCACCGGACTTCCACAATACTACACTCTCATGGTTTCCTTCGTACCTCATCAAGCAGTCCCTTTTGCTGGTTCCTCCTTCTGTCCCTAACTTCTGTGTGAAGTATTAAGACTCCTTTTTGTAACTTATCCTTTTCCCTATTTGTAAGCAGCCACTTTAGTTGTCTCTTCTAGTCTCATGACTTGAAATATATATTTCCTGACAATCTCCAAATTGGTCTCTCTAGCCTGCATCCTTTTCCTTGAATTCAGGACTCACTGGGTCAGCTGTTTACAGCACATCTTAGGCACTTTGAAGTCTGATAGGCATTGCAGACTTAGTGTGTCAAAATCAAATTCTTACAGCCAAATAGTGGAAAGAACCCAAATGTCCAGGAACTGATGAATGGATAAGCAAAATGTGGTAAATACATACAATGGAATATTATTCAACTATAAAGAAGAACAAACAAATCATGTATGTTACAATGTGGATGAACTTTAAAAACATATGTTAAGTGAAAGAAGCCAGTCACAAAAGGCCCCATTTCTAGATGTCCAGAATGAACAAATCCATAGACACAGCAGACTAGTGATTGCCTAGGGCTGTGGGGTGGGGTTGTGGGAGGTGGGAGATGAGTGCCAATGAGTATACAGTTTCTTTTTGGGGTGATGAGAATGTTCTAAAATTGATTATGGTGATGGTTGCCCAACAGTGAGCATGCTGAAAACCATTGAATTTTATACATTAAAGGGGTGAATTTTACGATGTGTGAATTATATCTCAATGAAGTTGTTAAAAAAGCCCCACAAATTCCTGGTTCCCCATCCCCCAAACAAAACCCAGACAAATCAAAACAATCTACTACTCATAAAAAAATAATTGAGAAACACTGGGCTTATTAAAATTAAAAACTTTGCTCTGCATGGGAATTCCCTGGTGGTCCAGTGGTTAGGATTTCATGCTGTCACTGCTGAGGGCCCAGGTTTGATCCCTGGTCAGGGAACTAAAATCCCACAAGCCGCGCAGCCAAAAAAAAGAAAATTAAAAAAACAAACAAAAACGTTGCTCTGCAAAAGATGCTTTCAAGAGAATGAGAAGGCAAGCCACGGACTGGGAGAAAATATTTGTGAAAGACATGTCTGATAAGGGACTTTTATCCAGAATAAACAAAACACTCTTAAAACTCAGCACTAGGAAAACAAACAACCCTATTAAAAATGGGCCAAAGGGGCTTCCCTGCTGGCTCAGTGGTTAAGAATCCGCCTGCCAATGTATGAGGCACAGGTTCGAGCTCTGGTCCGGGAAGATCCCACATGCCGCAGAGCAGCTAAGCCTGTGTGCCACAACTACTGAGCCTGCGCTCTAGAGCCCGCGTGCCACAACTACTGGGCCCATGTGCTGCAACTACTGAAGCCTGCATGCCTAGAGCCCGTGCTCTGCAACAAGAGAAGCCACTGCAATGAGAAGCCTGCACACCGCAACAAAGAGTAGCCCCCACTCACCGCAACTAGAGAAAGCCCATGCACAGCAACGAAGACCCAACGCAGCCAAAAAAAAAAAAAAGGGGCCAAAGACTTGAACAGATACCTCAGCAAAGAAGATATATAGATGACAAATAAGCCTATGAAGAGGTGCTCCATATCATATGTCATTAGGGAGATGCAAATTAAAACAAGGTGGGAATTCCCCAGCGGTCCAGTGGTTAGGACTCTTGCTTTCACTGCTGAGGGCCCAGGTTCAGTCCTTGGTCAGGGAACTGAGATCCCACAGTCCGCGTGGTACGGCCAGAAACAAAACAAAACAAAAACAACAACAAGGCAGTACCACTACACACCTATTAGAATGGCCAGAATCCAAAACACTGACAGCACCAAACATTGGCAAAACTGTAGAGCAACGGAAACTCTCACTCATTGTTGATGGGGATGCAGGCTAGTACAGTCACTTTGGAAGATCATTTAGCAGTTTCTTACCAAACTAAACACCCTTACCATATGATGTAGCAGTCATGGTGTTTATCCAAATGAGTTGAAAACTTAACATCCACTGTAAAACCTATACACAGATGTTTATGGCAGCATTATTCATAATTGCCAAAATTTGAAAGCAACCAAGATGTCCTTCAGTAGACAAATCGTTAAATAAACTGGTACATTGAGATAATGGAATATTATTCAGTACTAAAAAGAAATGAGCTATCAAGCCATGGAGAGACATGAAGGAAGCTTAAATGCGTATTGCTACGTGAAAGAAGCCAACCTGAAAAGACAACATATGTATGATTCCAACTATATGACATTCTAGAAAAGGCAAAACTATGGTGATAGTAAAAAGATCAGTGGTTTCCATCCTTTCCCCATACCTTGCCCGACATATCTCTTAAATGTGGATGTCATCTGTATCCTTTATCACATCCTTTAGTAAACTGGTAAATGCAAGTGTTTCCCTGAGTTCTGTGAGCTGCTCTAGCAAATTATTCAAACCTAAGGAGGAGGTCTTTGGAACCTCTGATCTATACCCGGTTGGTTAGAAGCACAGGTGATAACCTGGGCTTGCAACTGGTGTCTGAAGTGTGTGTGTATATTGGCAGGGGAGTTGTGGGCGGGGGGGCAGTGTTGTGGGACTGAGCCCTTAACCTGTGGGATCTGACACTATCTCTGGTAGATAATGTCAGAATTGAGTTAAATCGTAGGATACCCCGCTGGTGTTGCAGAGAATTGCATATTGTAGGGAGAAAAAACCTTGGTGACCAGGAGTGTCAAAACTGAGTGTTCTGTGTGACTAGTAAGGGAGACACATAGGAAAGAAGCACAAAGTAGGGAAGAACTGAGTTTTTCCCTACATAGGAAGGAAAAAGCTGAGGTTTTTTGTTTTTGTTTTTTTTTAAACAAATGCAAAGTAGAACTGAAGGAACCTTAGAGACCATCTTTCATGATAAACTTAAGGCTCTGAGTTCAGAAACATTGTTTCACTCACCAGTATCTGTTCCTTTTACAAATAATGGATGGATTATATATCTGGACCAAGGATTGTTTATTGAAGCATCTGAGGGTTGTAGGAAATTCAGCACAGAAGGAGCTCCCTACTCAGGGCCAGAAGGACTCCAGGCCAAAAGGATGATCTTGCCTTTGAGGTGCTATTTGAAGATCAGGAACTTATCCTACGAATAAGAGCAAACCTTTTTATTTTGAAAATGTTTTAAACAGCTTGATTTCTCCTCATTTTTTGGGGGGGGGGACTTTTTTCTTGCTCACCCCCCCCCCCATTGTGAGTTCTCTCCTATGCTTGCCTCTGTGTAAAGTGTTGTAGCTATAACTGTTTTTGTTTGTTTGTTTGTTTGCGGTACGCGGGCCTCTCACTGTTGTGGCCTCTCCTGTTGCGGAGCACAGGCTCCGGACGCGCAGGCTCAGCGGCCATGGCTCACGGGCCCAGCCGCTCCGCGGCATGAGGGATCTTCCCGGAACGGGGCACAAACCCACGTCCCCTGCATCGGCAGGCGGACTCTCAACTACTGCGCCACCAGGGAAGCCCGCTATAACTGTTAATGTGTGTCTCTCATATATTTAAGTAAATTGTAGCATTTAGATTCCTTAATTAATGTTTAAAATCATTTCATTATGCTTGTGTAGTTTAATTTGTCCTTTCTTGGCAGATCTTCATAAAATCTAGTAGGGCCTCTGACTGTAGTATTAACTGGTCTCAGATGGAAGGAAGATTCCCCCCCAGTTCTTTTTTTTTTTTTTTTTTAAATATTTATTTTGGCTGTGCCAGGTCTCAGTTGCAGCGCGCTGGATCTTCGTTGCGGCATGCAGACTTCTTTAGTTGCGGCATGTGGACTTCTTAGTTGTGGCATGTGAACTCTTAGTTGTGGCATGCAAACTCTTGGTTGTAGCATGCACGTGGGATCTAGTTCCCTGACCAGGGATCACACCTGGGCCCCCTGCATTGGGAGCGTGGAGTCTTACCCACTGGACCACCAGAGTTCTTTTTTTAAAAATTAATTCCTTAATTAATTTTTGGCTGTGTTGGGTCTTTGTTGCTGCATGCAGGCTTTCTCTAGTTGCGACGAGCGGGGGCTACTCTTTGTTGCGGTGTGTGGACTTCTCATTGCAGTGGCTTCTCTTTGTTGTGGAGCACGGGCTCTAGGCGGGTGGGCTTCGGTAGTTTGGCTTGTGGGCTCTAGAGCAGAGGCTCAGTAGTTGTGATGCATGGGCTTAGTTGCTCCACGGCACGTGGGATCTTCCCAGACCAGGGCTTGAACCCGTGTCCCCTGCGTTGGCAGGCAGATTCTTTATTTATATTTATTTTTGGCCGCGTTTAGTCTTTGTTGCTGTGCGTGGGCTTTCTCTAGTTGTGGCGAGCAGGGGCTACTCTTTGTTGCGGTGCATGGGCTTCTCATTGCAGTGGCTTCTCGTTGCGGAGCACAGGCTCTAGGCGCGTGGGCTTCAGCAGTTGTGGCATGCGGGCCCTAGAGTGCAGGCTCAGTAGTTGTGGTGCATGGGCTTAGTTGCTGCACGGCATGTGGGATCTTCCCGTACCAGGGCTCGAACCCGTATCTGCTGTATTGGCAGGAGGATTGTTAACCACTGCGCCACCAGGGAAGTTCCCCTAGAGTTCTTTTTAAAAGGTAGAGTGACTCTTAAATTTACATTTTGCGATTAATTTTGTTAACCTTTCTATTTTGAGATAATTGTAGATTTATATGCAATTGTAAGAGATAATACCAAGTGATCCCATGTACCCTTTACCCAGTTTTCTCTGGTAGTAATGTCTTGTGGAACAAATACCACAATCAGGATATTCACATTGATACACTCCACGATCTTGTTCATAATTCTCCAGTTTTACTTGTACTCATTTGTGTGTGTATTTAGTTCTATGCAGTATTGTTATATCTGTAGTCTCATGTATCTAATACCACATTCATGATACAGACAGTTCCATCACCCCAAGGAGTCCACATGTTGTCCTTTTTGTAACCATACGCATCTCCCTCCTGCTGCCCCTACCTCCTAGACCCTTGGCAATCACTAATCTGGTCTCCATTTCTATAAATTTTTTATTTCAAGAATGTTATATAAATGGAATCATACAGTATATAACCTTTTGGGATAGGTGTTTTTTTTTTCTCCCCACTCAGCATAAATCCCTTGAAATTTATACAGATTGTCATGTGTCAGTAGTTTGTTTTTTATTGCTGAATAGTATTCCACGGTGTGAATGTACCATAATTTAACTGTTCACTGTTGAAGGACAACTGATTTATTTCTAGTTTTTGGCTCTTATGAATTAAGCTTCTGTGGACCTTTGTGTACAGGTTTTTTTATGTGATCATAAATTTTCATTGCCAAGAATGCAGTTGCTGGGTCATATTCGGTAAGTGCGTGGTTTGCAATGTACTTTAAAAATTAGCAGATAAGGGCTTCCCTGGTGGCGCAGTGGTTGAGAGTCCGCCTGCCGATGCAGGGGACGTGGGTTCATGCCCTGGTCCGGGGGGATCCTGCGTGCCGCGGAGCGGCTGGGCCCGTGAGCCATGACGGCTGGGCCTGCGCATCCGGAGCCTGTGCTCCGCAACGGGAGAGGCCACAGGGGTGAGAGGCCTGCGTACCACACACACGCACACAAAAATTAGCAGGTAAAAACCTTTTCCTCTTAAAATTATTGACTTTTGCATTTTTTTGTTGAAAAACATCATTTTACAGTTCCTTGCAGAGCTCTCTGTCTTCTAGAACCTATTACCTGTATAGCCAGGGAGTTTGCATTTTGGAATAGGCATTGTGAGAGGAAGGTAAAAGCTGACAGAAATCGAATCCCAGAATCATCATAGTTTCCTTTCCTGTGGCATAATACACGGATTAGTTCTTGTCTTTTTTGCATTTGGCCTTTAGTTTTAATATTGTAATAAAAGGTTGCATTTTATTTTCTCTTCTTACAGCGGCTATGTGACTATGTTTGTGACCTCCTCTTGGAAGAGTCAAATGTCCAGCCAGTATCAACACCAGTAACAGTGTGTGGAGACATACACGGACAGGTAAAATTTCATGCGGAGATTTTTAGCTTTTGTACTGTCTGTCCATGTCTGTTTCCAGTTGTGCTGCAAAATATTAAAAAAAAAAATGCTGGTGGTTGGCTAGGGTGCCTCAGTCTGTGTGACATTAATGATTCCTGGTTACTGTTAAAGTGAATAAAAGCAGTGGTCAAATTATTCATGGACTTTGTTGAAATCATACTTAGAAAGTGAAGCAGCATTATTGCTCTGTGGACAGGGGGAGGTATAAAATACAAATGTGGGCTGCTCCTAGTTATTATGATTGATAGCAGATGCTTTGGTGTTAGGCACTAATTTTCTATTCATTCTGTTCATTTCTGTTCTGTTCACTTAATATCATATTTCATTGAAAATTTTATTGAAATTTATTGAAAATTTATCATTTCCTTAGTGGGAATGAGAATAGCAGCAGTTCAGAAAGATAAAATTATTGGTGCATGATTTTACAGCAAGTCAGTGCTAGAATGGGATGAGAAAGACAGTTCATTTTTTCATCTGCTGGGGTTTTGTTTGTTTTTAAGAGTTTCAGAGCATTGACAGGTGGGGTACACCTCATCTTTAGACTCTTACTGTCAGTGTTTAGCCTAGTTAGAAAACTGTGTATTTGTAGTTTTTTCTTTTTTACTGGGAAATGAAAGCTGAACAGAACACTCATAGCCTGCTCTGTGCATGCAATGGAGTTGGGGCTATAAGACATAATATTTGTGAACAATATAGTATTTATGAATTCCTACAGGACCTTAACTATGACTGCCTAAAGGAGCAGAAATGTGTGTAGCTTGGTTGTGATTGAGGGCTGCTCCATGAGTACAGTTCTATTTTTTTTTTCTTTTAATTTGGCTGCCCTGGGTCTCTGTTGCGGCGTGCAGGCTCTTCGTTGCCGGCTTCTCTCTAGTTGCGGCACTAGGGCTCTAGAGCGTGCAGGCTCAGTAGTTGCGGCATGCAGGCTTAGTTGCCCCGTGGCATGTGGGATCTTAGTTCCCTGACCAGGGATCGAACTTGCGTCCCCTGCACTGGAAGGCGGACTCTTAGTCACTGGACCAGCAGGGAAGTCCCATAAAGTTCTATTTTGACTACTTAGCTCTTTTCTTTTTGGTTTTTCAGTCTGTTCTCTGGATGTGTGAGGTTATAATAAATGACATCTGTATGTTATCAGCTTCTAAATAGAGGCCCCCACTATGTCATATTTAATCTGTTAAAATTCTAGTTCTCTAAAGTAGACCTTAGGAGTTCTTCTTAATTTCCATGGAACTTCTCTCCAAAAGTATAATAAATATTTGTATTTTGCTAACATAAAGGGTATTAATATAAGCAGTGCCTTAACATATTTCTAAAAGCTGAAATAAACCAAGTAATGCTTTCCCTTGATTATAATATTAAAATTGAGGGGTTACCTGTGTTTATTGGCTGCAGCATGAGGCTTGTGGGATCTTAGTTCCTGACCAGGGATCGAACCCGTGCCCTTGGCAGTGAAAGTGCAGAGTCCTGGGCTTCCCTGGTGGCGCAGTGGTTGAGAGTCCGCCTGCTGATGCAGGGGACACGGGTTCATGCCCTGGTCCGGGAAGATCCCACATGCCACAGAGCGGCTGGGCCTGTGGGCCATGGCCGTTGAGCCTGCGCGACCGGAGCCTGCGCTCCGCAACGGGAGAGGCCACAACAGTGAGAGGCCCACGTACCGCAAAAAAAACCCAGAAAGTGCAGAGTCCTAACTATTGAACTGCCAGGGAATTCCCCAAGACTTTTCAATAATATGAATTATAGTCATAATCAGAGGTCAGGAAGTTAGAGACAACTTCAAACTGCTAAAATTAATTCAGATAATAAATTTGCACTTCTACTGATAGATTATATATACCTTCAGTCAAATGTACAATTCTTACTTTCATTTATCTTGTGTTTTGACATTAATAATGTACTTTTTCACATATTGCATGTCAATTTTTTTTTTTAAGGTTCCTATGAGGTAGGGTTTTGTAGAGAAGGAAACTGAGTTGAAAGATTGAGGAATTAACCCAAATTCGCACAGCTACTGAGGGACAGAGCTGAGATTTGAAACTCATTTGGGTGCCCGGTAGCCCATGCTATTTATTTATTTATTTTTTGGCTGCACGGCTTGTGGGATCTCACTTCCCCGACCAGGGATTGAACCTGGGCCACGTCAGTGAAAGCCTGGAATCCTAACCACTAGGCCCCCAGGGAACTCCCAGCCCATGTTATTTTAAGACTACCACCAAATTGAGCCGTGTTTCTCTTGTACTTGACCCTTTGAAACAATTGCTCATCAAAAACATGGGACTTGAGGAGCTTCTAAATGTCTGCAGACTAGTCTAATGTAAGGTGTATCTTTTGGGACTTGTACAGTTGTCTTCCCCTTGGGCTAGTTTTGGAATTGCAGGATTGGTTTATGAGTATACATAAACTCATAAGAAATGTTGATAAGCATACAGTTGCTGAGAAGCATTGAAACAACATAATCTAGTGAGGAGATTGTAGACTTCAGTGTCAGACAGAGCTTGGTTTAAGTTAAGTCCTGCTTGGGTACATAACAGCTGTTTAAGAAGCCATTTCAGCTAGCTCTTCAGTTCTTTAAATATGGCCTGTGGACCCTTGAGCATCTGTAAGTTGGCAGAAAATCAACTGAGGGTAAAACTGTTGGTGCCTCAGCATGAATCAAGGGAGTGTCACCAGCCTATGCTGGTTGTCATTGTATTTTTCACCAGTATGCATGCATGTACAGTAAAATAAAATGCCAGTATCACTTAAGAATGTCCGTGATGAAGCAGTAATATTAATGGCACTCTTGACCCCTCAGTAGAAACATCTTTTGAGTAGTCCCTGTGATGAAATAGGAAGTATGCATAAAGCACATCTACTGCATATCAAAGAAAAATGGTTTGCTCCAAAGAAAAGTACTTGTGCAGTTCTTTGCATCTCCTGCTGAAATAGCCTCTTTTTTAAAATGGAACGCTGTTTTTACCTGAGAGAATGAATGACAAACTACAGGTATTTGGCAACTGTTTTGCAAAAGTGAACGAAGTGAGCCAGTCACTTCAAGGAAAACAATTGACGTTATTTGTTGCTGATGACAGTATTTGAGTTTTCAAGTGAAATATTGGAATTTTAGAAAATTTGAGTTTACCACCATGAGGCTACTAGCTTCTGATACTTAAAAGACTTTTCTGATGAGGTGAGTAAATTAACAAATATTTTTTGATGATGTATAAAGAAATTTCATTTCCATTTTCCAAATAACCAGTGTGTTACCCACTCAAAGTGTTAGACCAACTTATCTAACAGAGTTTGAGAAGAGACCAATTGTCAAGTTTTGATGTATTAAAAGAAGAATATGCACCATTATCTCTAAAGGTTATTAAAATTCTCTTCCCTTTTGTAACACATACCTGTATGAAGGTATGTGTTACACTTTAAATTTCTAATGTGGTTAATACTGATTCATATAACGTATAAACAAAATCTTTTTGGGGACCTGTAATTTTTAAGACTATGAGTGGGTCCTGAAACCAGAAAGTTTAAAAACTGCCGAGTTAGCCAACTATTTCCTTGCCTCTAATAATGGAATAAAATCCACTTCTCGGGATTGGTTTTGTTTTAAAATGAGAACATTTACAGAGTGTGTGTGATATGAAAAACATACAATAGGTGGTAGAAATTATTTGTGAAATACTGAGATGGGCTTCCAGTAATGTATGACAAGGTTAATTGTCTGCATATGTTTTCAGTAAATATTTATTATATTAAAGAATTTTGGAAAAAACTACCAATATGGAGTAGGAACTATGGGTCCCCAAAGCAGAATTTTTGATCATCCATTAAATATATGTAAGTTAAATGGAAACTTACAAAGCTTTTATTCAAGAATGTGTTTCTACAGACATCAGTAGTAAAGTCTAAGGACACTCTTTCACCACACTTTTATAGAAGCAATTGTTTCATAAAACTTTTTAATGTTTCCTTCCTGACTTAGAGTGTGTACATACTCAATTTTTACATGACAAAATTGTATAGTTATATTAGAGGTATAGTTTTGTGTTCCATTCTTTTCCCTAGTCATTTTCCCACTTTGCTACATAGTTTCCATTATAATCATTATTTATGACTGCCTAAGGTCCAGGTCTTTGAATTGGTAGATCATACTTTATTAATATTCCTTTATGTTAGTTATGAAGGTTGTTTCTTCTGTTATTAGAAATGATGCTATGATGCATTTTCTTTATGTTATACAGACTTTTTTTTTTTTTTGCCTTTAGGATATAGTCACAGAAGTGGAGTTACTAGGCCAAAGTAACACAAACACATATATGTATATGTGTATATATATACACTGAAAGTGTATTTATATATATATACTTATTTTTTTACTGCTCATATTGTATGTGATTGTATTCATACATATATATGATATACATACACACATCATATATATATCTGTGCGGTGGGAAGTGAGAAGTATATTCCTTCAAAGGAATGGATTCCACTTTGTAGAAATGGACAGCATATATTTTGAATAAATAATAGTCTACCAGTTGACTGAGACTGAATTTGTTTCATTTGTTTGCTTGCTAATTTTAAGAAGATAGGAAAATTTTATTTTAAACTTTCTAAAGTTTTTTTTTTTTTAAGCAAGTGACAACTCTTCAGACTTATGAAACATTGCTACAAAGGGTAGTACTTTCAGTAGTTAATCTTTAAATTACAGTTTTGTTCACTATGACTAATATTTCTGTACTGTTTTAAGTGTTAGAAATTTAAGTAGTAATACTACTTTCAAGTGTAAAAGATAGATGTGAAGGAAATTATTGGTTGTAGTTGGTATGGTATATTATAGTCAGTTCCTTTAATCTAAAATCCTTTTTCAGAAAAACTGTGGCTTTAGGAAGTAAGATTAGGATAATCGAGTTGACTGAAGTTATCAAACGCACATTTTTGTCAGTTAAATTTTCAGTCAAGTAGAATATGGTGAAATATACTATTCTTTTTCTACTGATTATTGAGAAGACTCTCCACAGCTGTAGAAGCTGAGGGTACACCTCTTCCAAAGTAGAGTGTAAGAAGGTAGGTTGATCTGCTCTTTACGACACTACAAAGTGTCATGTAAATTCATTCTTCCAAAGAAATTCTTATCCACTTGTTTCCTTATCTTTTGTCTCTTTAAGATAGATGCTGAAGGTGGGGCAAGGTGATTGGGTTAGCTTATTGACAGGTAATTGATAAATGATTTCAAATTTTCAAGTGATAGATGGGGAGAAGTAGGAAAGAAATTTGAAAGGGGGTTGCCTATAACATTAATGACTTAGGAATGATTTTAGTGATAACTGAGCTTCATTTTAGTGCTTTTTTTTTTTTTTTTAAGGCTTGGGAGCTGTGTGCTTGGCAGTTTAGTTTGCACTTCATTTCTTTGTATAAATGTGAATATTTGAAGTCCTCTTAATTAACTGCTTCTTTATACAGTTTGGCCTCCGTTTTATTATTTTACTCCTTCACAGGAATTTGTAATCAGCATATATTGCCTTTCTTTTATAGTTTTATGACCTTTGTGAACTATTCAGAACTGGAGGTCAGGTTCCTGACACAAACTACATATTTATGGTATGTAAACACCAGTGATGTCAAGTACTTATTTTAAATGGAAGGGATCTGACTTACTACATGTAAATTATGTAATAATTTCGTTGTCATGTGACAATCACTATTTAAATACGTGAAAAGGTGATTCTATGCTTTTCTACATTTTGCTGTGTCCTCTAGTTGAGAATAATTGCTTTTGTAAACTGCTGTATACACAGGACTGGGCTGTAGCCCTCAGTAATGGTTAGGCCGTAAAATAGCCCACAGGTTTAAGGCATAAATCTTCAGTTTACTGTTATTTTATCAGATTTTTTTTGAGCATTCATTTTCACCTGTTATTAATCTGTGGATTGATTAATATACACATATACACATTTGCTGTTAAGGTAGATATTTGCTTACTTTCTTTTTGTAATATAATGTTACTGTTGAACTTTTTCTGAGTCCTTCTGTTATTTTTCTTCCTTCTGAAAATTTCTGGGTCACTTTTCTAATCTTTTAGCTGTTTTCCTATTGGTCTAATATTGGCCCGAGTAAAACATAAATGGGAAGTGTAAATAGTATATCCTCTTATGCAGCTGTTAAATACAAAGCTAAATGTAGAATACTGTTATAATTATGGTAATTGCTTTTACAAAAAAACTATTTTCTTCAAGTTGACAGCTCTTTTGATACAGTTAAAAAGATTTTTGAAATTCATTTAAAGTTTTTTGATTCACACATGATCTTTTAGAAACATTTATTAATGTAGGTAACAGAGAATTGAAAAAATGGTGGTTTTGCAGGGAAAATCCTTGAGAGAATTGCACAGCAGGTTCCTGTAGGCTCCTGTAGCATAAGACTAGCACAAACATTTAGTAGGAACAGCTTATTTATTTCCATTTGAATTTTTTGTTAAAACCCAATTTCCAAATAATTCAATGTGTAACTCTTCATTTTTCTTATTTTGGGCTGTGTCTCTTGAGTTTGTGCCCTTTGGTATAATTTTTAAAAAATATTGTTGCTATTGTATTGTTTGTAACTGTAAATTTTTACTTTACAGGGTGATTTTGTAGACAGAGGTTACTATAGTTTGGAGACCTTCACTTACCTTCTTGCACTAAAGGCTAAATGGCCTGATCGTATTACACTTTTGCGAGGAAATCATGAGAGTAGACAGATTACACAGGTGTATGGATTTTATGGTAAGACCTTCTATTTCTCTGATTCTGAATATTGATTTACCTTCCTCTTTGGGAAAAAAGCCACACAAGTCATACATGTGCTTTTCATAGTAAAATTAGAAAATACAGATAATCTTTTTCCACTTTCTCACCTTTAACTCCTTTTCTTCCCTCAGTCAGTTGAAAATCTGACTATTGATATGTAGAGAGAACCATTCTTTTTTTTTTAAATTGAAGTATAGTTGATTTACAATATTATATTAGTTTCAGATGTACAACATAGTGATTCAGTATTTTTACAGATTATACTCCTTTTAAAGTTATTATAAAATATTAGCTGTATTCCCTGTGCTGTACAGTATATCCTTGTAGCTTATTAGTCTGAGAGAACCATTTTTAACTTTTTGGTGTATGTCTTTCTAGATCAGTGCCTCAAAGTGTAGTCCTCAGTTTATCTCACTGGAATCATTTGGGATGCTTGTTAAAAATGTAGGTTGCTAGGCGCCACTTTTGGGGTGGGACCTTAGAATCTGCTGAAAGGGAATGTTTTGCACACTCAGTTTGAGAACCTATCCTATATATATGTATGTGTGTGTGTGTTTATACATACGTGTGTACACACACCCCAAGCTAAAATGGGATCATACTTGTTTTTTAATATTGTGATCAGTGTTTTCACTTCATTGATGTTAGTTTATAGCTGTACTGTACTATACTGGATGGATGTACTGTAAATCTGTGTGCTTTCTCCAGAGAATACCAGGACCTCAGGTCATAAATAGAATGCAGCCATTAAAAGCAACATAGCTACTTCTGTAAAATTTTTATATGGTTGAAAGTTTTTCAAAATGAGGTTAGGAAGGTCTTTGAAGGAGGTAGATAACAGAACTATAGAGATTATTATTTTATATATATATATATTTATTTTTGGCTGCATTGGGTCTTCGTTGCTGTGCGCGGGCTTTTCTCTAGTTGCAGCAAGCGAGGGCTACTCTTCATTGCCATGCATGGGCTTCTCATTTCAGTGGCTTCTCTTGTTGCGGAGCACAGGCCCTAGGCACATGGGCTTCAGTAGTTGTGGCTCGCGGGCTCTAGCGCAGGCTCAGTAGTTGTGGCGCCCGGGCTTAGTTGTTCCGCAGCATGTGGGATCCTCCAGGACCAGGGCTCGAACCTGTGTCCCCTGCATTGGCAGATGGATTCTTAACCACTGAGCCACCAGGGAAGCCCTGTTGATATTATTAATAAGAATTTTCCTTGAACACAATTAAGGAAGATATTGAGAGATTTGAAAATATTAATTTCATAACCCTTTAGTTTTTAGACTTTATATTTTGAATTATCTTCTGTCATTATAAAGATAAGCTGAACTCTCTTACTCCTGATTTTGTCAGCCATTATCAATTATTAAATTGAGAAATTTGGCAGCGTATTGTTATCTATTTATTTATTTATTTTTGGCTGCCCCACGTGTCTTGTGGGATCTTAGTTCCCTGACCAAGGATTGAACCCGGGCCACAGCAGTGAAAGCCCCAAATCCTAACCACTAGGCCACTAGGGAACTCCCCGACAATTTATTGTTGATATACTGTTAATAGGAATTGAAAAGTTAGATGGCTAATATTTATCTCCTTTCTAGAAGTTACTTCAGATTTTCATTCACAAAATGCCAAATATCATTTGGAATAAAAAGTGTTTGATTCTTTTGCAAAATAATCAGTATTTTGGATAATACATTATGTGGTGTTAGCTCAGTGAAAGCAACTGGCTCCAACTGTATAAGATTAATGTTACATATATAATTACACCCCAGAATTTGACCAACATATCAGTGTAGGGCAAAAGAGGTAAAAGGGGGAGAGGAAGGAGGACATTTTAATCAAGATGCCTTGACTGAAGAAAATGACAACAACACAACATCTAGTATTGAATTTTTTTCATCCCAAGCTGTGCTCTAGTGTTCATCTATGGTTTTGTTTGATAAGAGGAAGCCCATCTGCTCCTCAGGAGGAAGACAGTTTTAGTCATCATGGAACTTAACATTGATTTTAAAGTAGTAAAAATGTCTATATATAGCTATTATATTGGGCCCTCAGTTCACACTGATAAATATATGGTTAGCAGTTATTATGAACCAAGTGCTTTGCTTATGTGTTAAGGTGAAAAATTCACAAGATTCCTACTGGTAAACTGAGCTCAATGTTAGAGCTGTCTCATGAGACGTTTACAATAAGGACCCTGCCTCACGTAGAGATATAATTTAGAAAATTATGAGGATTGACCATACCCCACAGTCTTATATCCTGTATCATTTTCAGCTGTACTTAGGGCAATTAGTGATACATCCATTTTTTTTCGAAATTAAGGAAGAAGCCAAAGAGCAGAACTTCATGGTATTAACTGAGAGAAGAGATAATGTACCCTATTAACTGTTGTAGACAGCAGAGAGAATGTTCAGCTGAGAATATGTAAGAACTGATTGGCAGTTTGCCCTTAGTGATGACTACAGGGGTACTTAATGGAACTCAAGTATGTAGTTGCACAATTTGCAGAAAATCTCAGAAGAGGCAACCTAGGCCTGAAAAATGTTGAAATGGGAATTATCCATGCTCTTCTAATTTGTTTGATTATCCTGCTAGAATAAGGTAGTCACATTAAATACATTACTCTGTTTGATAGAATTGCCCAGTATTTTTTTTTTAAGTTTATTTATTTATTTATTTGACCTGCGGGGCCCCACTTCCCCAACCAGGGATGGAACCTGCTCCCTCAGCAGTGAAAGCATGGAGTCCCAACCTCCGGACCGCCAGGAAATTCCCCCCGTATTAATAGTAAGACAAAAGCTTTTGCTTTGGGTTATGTGAAATTAATATTTAGCTCTTCTTTTTTTTTTCTTTTTTGTGGTACGCGGGCCTCTCACTGTCATGGCCTCTCCAGTTGTGGAGCACAGGCTCCAGACGCACAGGCTCAGCGGCCATGGCTCACAGGCCCAGCCGCTCTGTGGCATGTGGGATCTTCCCGGACCGGGGCACGAACCCGTGTCTCCTGCCTAGGAGACTGCACCACCAGGGAAGCCCAACTCTTCTTGATTATAGCATTTTGACTAATAATTTCAGCTGGTTCTTAGAGCCACTTCTGGAATGAAAAGCAGGACCACATTCTTAGACTAGTTAGACGCTGGTCTCCTTCTGGTTCTACATGGAGGACCTACTAGGGCTAACTATGTATCATAACTTGCCATCCTAGTTTAAGCAAATTTCTGTTGTCCCAGTATTAGATGTATTCTTTACTTATTTTATTTATTTATTTATTTTTTGGCCGCACCTCATGGCTTGCACGATCTTAGTTCCCTGACCAGGGATTGAACCCGGGCCGTGGCAGTAAAAGCGCTGAGTCCTAACCACTGGACCACCAGGGAACTCCCCTGTATTCCTTAGTTTTATCAGCAGATTCAGAACTTCATTAATGAGAACTCTTTGTTTCTCTCATAGATGAGTGCCAAACCAAATACGGAAACGCTAATGCCTGGAGATACTGTACCAAAGTTTTTGACATGCTCACAGTAGCAGCTGTAAGTTTTATGTAAATCTTTTTTTAAAAAAAAGCTCAAGTATTTTCCTGCCAGTAACACTTGGCATATTTTTATCTAATTGCCATTTCAGTTATATTGATATCATTAGCACTCACTGATGGATTTAGATATATGACTGAGTTTATTATATGTTCAACTCTTTGTTTTCCTTTTTTGCTAGTTAATAGATGAGCAGATTTTGTGTGTTCATGGTGGTTTATCTCCTGATATCAAAACACTGGATCAAATTCGAACCATTGAACGGAACCAGGAAATTCCTCATAAAGGAGCGTTTTGTGATCTGGTTTGGTCAGATCCTGAAGATGTGGATACTTGGGCAATCAGTCCCCGAGGAGCAGGTTGGCTTTTTGGTGCAAAGGTCACAAATGAGGTAAAGCCAGCATTTTCAGAAAAGTGGTTTGTTGGTTGCTAACGGACTACATAAAGAACTATGGTGGCTATATATACCAAACTTCTAGTCTAGTTTACTCAAACTGTGGTGGCTATGGATATCAGATTTCTTGTCTAGTTTATCCTGTATGTCTTTCCTTAATGTTAAATGAGATCACGTAATAAAAGCACCTCCTTTAGCATCCATTGGTACTATGTGTAAAATAAATGTTCCTTTTCTTTCAAACATTGCAATTAAGTAACGAGATAACAAGGGCAAGATAAGCAACTTTTTAATATATATATTTCTTTGTGTATATATTTTTAATTGAGATATAATTGACATAACATTGTATTCGTTTTATGTATACAACATAATGATTTGACATGTATTTATTGTGAATAAGCAATATTTTTGAGATTAACTACTTTCAGTTAAAAATATATATACACACACACTTACACATACACATACACCACAGGGTGAAGTAAAATCCAGCATAATGAAGTCAGAGAGCTAGTTTTATCCTGTCTGAGCCTCTGGTTCCTGAAGTTGCAAGAGAAGGATAATAAATCTCTTTCAGAATTTTGTAAGAACCATACTAAAGCCTCAGTAAATGATAGATATTGATAGTAATATATTTATTATTAAACCATAAAAACTTTGTTTCATATCTGATAGCACTTACAGAATGCTTTTCTTTCAGAAACTTCTAACTAATTATGTTGCTATGATTTCTATAACTCAGGCCAAAGTGGCTCTATAACTTATGGAAGTTAGTGGGGATAACTGTAGAATGGATTCTATAATCATGAGAGCTTTAGTAATTATAGTATTTATACTTTATTTAAATGCTTATTTTCTTATATATGTAGGTTGATTTTTTTTAAAATGTGCTGGATACTTAACAAAGCCTTTCTGAATTGCAGTTTGTTCATATCAACAACTTAAAGCTCATCTGCAGAGCACACCAGCTAGTGCATGAAGGCTATAAATTTATGTTTGATGAGAAGCTGGTAACAGTATGGTCTGCTCCTAATTACTGTTATCGTTGTGGAAATATTGCTTCGATCATGGTCTTCAAAGATGTAAATACAAGAGAACCAAAGTTATTCCGGGCAGTTCCAGATTCAGAACGTGTTATTCCTCCCAGGACAACGACGCCGTATTTCCTTTGAGGCCTTCGCCCATCCTGCTGACCCATTTTTCTGCCCTCTTACCCCAACTTTCGTGTATTACCCTCTACAATATACTTTTTATTGAGCACTTTGCTGCTGAAATGCTGCCTCTTGCCTTTTTTTTTAATTTTAAATTATCTAAATTTATTGTTTGTTATGGTGTCTATAGCAATGTTTTTCTATCAGTTTTCTCCCCCATCCCATCCCCGCCTTGGACTCATTTGAGAAGACTTGAGAAATGTCTTAATACTCACACTGCTGCATGTAGCTCTTGCTTATTTACTGGTCTATGGGAAACAGGATGTTTCCTTTTTTAAAAAAGCCAATTGACAGAACAGACTACACTGAAATACTCCTCCTTTTGTATTATTCAGTCTTTTGTTTTAGTTCGGTAAGTTTTAAGAAATTTCAGCAGCAAAGTTGTTATTCAGTGGGCACGATGGACTGCAAATGCCTCGAGTTATGTATACCTGTCCCAGCTGTAAACTTCATTTTCCTTTGTTGGATGATATTTTAAATGGATATAAAATAAATTGGTCTAAAGGGCTGCCCTCCTTGTTGTGTTTTTAAATTTTAGTTTAAAAACTGCTACAGCTTATGACTTTGTACATTAAGATAATTGTATTGATCTGTTCTCAGATTCCTTGTATTTTTTAATAAAGTAATCTTAAATAAAACCCAGATAGGTTAAAGTGTTAGAAATTTTAAACAGTGTACATTGTTAGCTGAAAGTTATTCTTTTTTTCTTTTTTCCTAATCGGAGTTCTTGACCCTTTGGTTATTAAGTTTAAAACTTCAACTGAAATTCCATACTATATATTTTAAAAAAAAATCACTAAACTGTGCCTAAAGAAATAACTGCCATATTAATGTTTGGGTTTATATCCTCTCTAGTAATAGAAAAACATTTAATACTTGTAATGCTGATGTGTTCATTTGATACCAGTTGAGTAGAATGTGATCAATCCAGTTTACAATCTATCATGAGTATCATTAAGTAAAATATATGTACTTTTCAATAGGAATCATTCTTACTGTAACACTTGACCTTAACTTTTAGAAAGTGTTCATTTTTTAACTGCAACTGGAAAGGTTGAAAAGTCAGGACTCTTGTACTTGTGAACTGTAATCTGAAGCAGATTTTTAAAAGTGTTGAAAAAACCAAATTGTCCTTTTTTGTAAAGGTCTGTGATACTATGTTTCGGCTTTGTGTAAGTAATTTGAATATCCAAAGGGTTGTGATGATCGGTTCTTGATATGCAACTGTCCACTTAATAAGGACAAGTGTTCCAGTGTCTCTTATGATTGTGGTCATAAATGATGCTGGAATTAACCATTTTATGAAATAGTTGGTATCCCTTTACTACTATAATTAATTTTTGTCATTCCAGGAAATCTTTGTGAAGCCAGCCAATTAATAAAGCACTTTAGCATCTGTTCAGGTAGTTTTGAAAACCAACTGTCCCCCTTCAGGATAAGAACTTCCAGGTTACCTAAAAATGCAATAAAAATCTTTATAGTCTAAGCTTCTTGGCACATAATTTTTCATCAGGGCTTTTCTTTTATTAAGCGAGCACAATAGTGTTTTGATTTTTTCCTCCAACCACACAGCTCCTTGTGTAGTTTTTAATTGTATAGCTGTAAGAAAGAAGTGGCTAAGACATTTGCTGCACACACTTGAACTGTTGGGTCAGTAGCTTTGTTTTACTGCCCTGACCCCAGTGTAATTCAGGGGGAAAGGTATTTTTATCTTACAGGGATATGTAGCTATGTATTTTACTAATTGTGAAACACTGGAAATTAATGATGCAGACAACTTGGTGTGGTCTTTGAACAGCTTTCTGCAGTATTTTTCTTTTCTGTTACCATAAATTGTATTTACGTGCTTTCTCTCTTCTGCATTTAAGTTGTACCAATAAAATTGGTAACCCTCAGCCCTTCCTTCCCATTTGACACTCCTTAGCTTAGATTGATGTAGTTGTTTTAGTTACCTGTGTAATGTGACTTTTATTTTTAAGTCATGGTGTACTGCATTTGATTGTCACTAGTTGGGCATGTGCCAATAATATTCTGTCCATTCCTTAATTGCCATCTCTGTTTTGCCTGATTTTTTTCTCTTCAACTGAATAATGGCTTTTTGCATGAAAAAAAAAGTTTTTACTATTAGACATGTAAAGGGAAGAGAGAGTGAATGTACTGGACTCTGTAAGCCTAAAAGGAATATTTGGATCCCTCTGATAAATAAGGGCTATGTACTATATAGAGTAATCATGTGGTGGAAAATACTTGCAAGTCATAGGTTTGTAGGCATGAGGCTCTGTTATTCCCTGTATCTAGGCTGAATGTAAAATCCCTTATGTTGTATTAATGGGGGTAATAACCATTTTTATTTGCCTATGATATACTTGGTTTCTAATAAAATGTCCTAGGCTCTAGTGAGAACTGTCTACTTTTAATTGCCAATTACTCCCCTTTCCTCATTTTCCTGATATGCTCTTGGCTAGCTTTTCCTAGGTTAATGCTTTTTCCTGAAAAATCTCACAACTCTAAATGTGTTCATTTGGGTGTGATCCTAAAAAGCCTGGATCAAGAGCACATCTTTAATATGCAACCTGCATCAATCTGTCCGGATGTCTAGAACTGTTGGAAGATTTTGATGTCTTAAACCCTGTGTTTCACTTTTGAAATAAGGTTTGAAATATTGTTCTTTGCATTAAGATTTGTGTGTTTTTGCTTTGTAAGCCCAGCACCAGGTTTTGGAAAATGCCTGTACTGTGAAAGCAAATACGAACTCTTTCTGAGCCTATTCCGTTGTCAGAAACAGAATTGCTTTCCATCAGCCTCCAAAAAATTGTGTATCTGGAGTCGAAGAGATTTAACAGCAAGAATCCAGATTTTTAAATGTACTTGTTTTCTAAATGCTAATGTTTGTAAAGCACCTTCAGTTCTTTGGATGAAAGGTGCTATATTCTCTCTGTAAATTAATAAAAAGATTATAGGAAGTTTGGCAAAAAAATTTATCTAATGCAGTCTGTCCCAACAAGAAGTTAGCATTTTATATAACACAATTTAAAAATTAAAAAATGCTTATTCCTTCACTTAGTTGCTTGACTAGTAAACAGAAGTGAAACTTTTCTTGTTCTGCATTTGACTCTTCAGTGTTCCAGTTCATTGTTACGTCCTGGATCCAGTGCCCAGAACGCAGCTTCATGAGATCATCACAACTCTTTCAATTGTGTATTTAAACTGTGCAGTCATGCTGATGAAATATACAGTAGTAAAACACCAAAAAGAAGCATTTGGAAAGTCCTCTAGCATGAAACCAAACACAGTAGATGCTCGGAGAAGGACCCTATTCCCCTCTTACTAGTTTTCTGTTTCCTTGTTAATCACTTGGTGAATATGTGCCTTTTGTAAGGCATATTACTCATGATAGTAAGCTTATGCTGGTTTGGATCATTCAGATGTTTTCTTAATTCAAAAATGCATGAAATTTATGAATTTTGTGTGCGTGTGTCAACAAAAATAATTATTGTGTAAGTATATTCCACTCAGTCCCTGGGCAGCCACTGTTCTCAGCACTTTGCTTTTTTATATAAATGGGAATGGGTTATGTATGGAGGCAATGGAATAGTGGAAAGAATATAGGCTTTGGGATCAATCTAGGTAAAAACCCCAGCTCTGCCAGGCAGTAATAGCAGCTAACCTGTATTGAGCACACTTAGCTAAATGCTGTACATGCCCTATTTTATGTCACCCCTACTATGGCTCAATGACTGTAGTACCTTTTTTTTTTTTTTTCTTCAGACAAGAAAACACACTTAGAGATCATAGGTAACTTGCCCAGGGTTGCACAAGAGAGCTGGAATGTGAACCCCTTTAGGGCATCCTAGAATAGTACATCTTAAGCAGTATTGGTTATTGTAGCTTTGTGACCTTGAGCAAGTTGGGTTTTCTGAATCTTAAAATTCTGTGTCTAAAATAAGAATGCCATACAGGGTTGATCTCAGGATTAAAAATAGCACATATAAAATACCCAGTCCCTGGCCCAAAGCTGCCATTTATTGAGGGCCCACTTACATATCATTTGCCCAAATTCAGTGTAGTTGGGAAGTAAGAATAATCTAAGGCAATATATAATTGCTGACATAGTGTGGTTTATGTAAGTACAACAAATTTGGAGAAGGAAATGTTTGAGGTAAGATGGAGTAATTGGGGAAGGCTTAAAAGAGGAAGTGTGAAATGTATACTAGAATGATGGGCCATGTATTTCATATAGTAAAAGCACAGAAATGGGGATTACTAGAACTTGGACATGATATGAAGGTAAACTTGAGGGTACTCCTTGGGAAAGCGTAAGAAATGAATAGCTGCAGCTCTGTTGACAATACCACGTATCAGAGAGGCGTTGGCCAATTGTGAAAGACCTTGAAAACCAAGCGGATGTTTTTAATTCATATATATATTTTTTTCTTCTTTTTTGCGTTTTGCGGGCCTCTCACTGCTGCGGCCTCTCCCGTTGCGGAGCACAGGCTCCGGACGCGCAGGCTCAGCAGCCATGGCTCACGGGCCCAGCCAGTCCGCGGCACGCGGGGCCCTCCCGGACCGGGGCACGAACCCGCGTCCCCTGCATCGGCAGGCGGACTCCCAACCACTGCGCCACCAGGGAAGCCCTTAATTCATATTTTAAGAAACATAATGAGTGACATTCAAGATTAGTCTCCTAGTTAAGTTGATCCTCCCCACCAGGACTCCTCCTACCACATCTCCCCTAGTCTTCTCTGACAAATGATTCTGAGGTTCTCTCTCTTTTCTGGCTTGGTGATTATAAGGGTGGATATTGTTTGTTGGTATTGAGGGGATTTATGGTTCTGTTATCTTGGGATTATGTAAAATATTAATTTGGGGAGCCAACAGATGTTCAACTTTGTTTTTCCTTGTCAATGCCATTTTAAAGGTCCCATTACAATTTACCATCATCATCATTTTATAGAAAGATGTAAAAAGAGCCATCTCAGAATAAAGGACAGCCCTTTACACCAAATAAATTCGGCTTTATGAAAAACTATAGTAGTCTCATTTTTACCATTTGTGAAGATCAGTAAGAGATTTGTCCCCAAACTTTTGGTGTGTATAATTCTAGGCTGTCACATTATTGATGCATAAAAGCGTATTCTGATAAAACAGAAATAGCTTAAGAGAAAGTTTTATGCCTCTTCCCAGCTCCAAATATATGCCGAGGATCTACCAAACAAAAACTACACAGGATTGCAGAAAGACTGAAGGGGATTCTACCTTAGAGGAAGAATTTTGTTAATATGTTACTGAGTTATGTCTTATTTTCAAGGATGGCCTTGTTAAAGTAGAAGAGAAAAGGTAACTGACTTATAATGCTTATGTGCTGGTAGTCTTGCATGCTTAGGTCTGTCAACAACCCTAAAAATGCAAGGAAATTTATTTTAAAATTGATTAGCTGGAGTAGAAGTCACAAGGATCTGCAGTATCACAGGACAGTTAGCAGCATATTCAGGGGTCAGTTCCGTTTAGGCATTTAAGAACCGAACACATTGCTTTTGGTTACGGCATCAATTCTGTTTGCAGGGTTGATTTTCCTTTCTTGGTAATTTATTTTAAAAATCTCTTGCTTTCTTGGAAGCCTGCACCCAAGCTTGCTATCTCTTCTGCAGAGGATTGAGCATCTAAACCACACTTTATATTGATAGATTCTTACAGTTTTCTTGCCGGATCCTCTGTGAAGTGTTATCTGTGAGCTCTAACCATTTCAGCATGATGTAGTCAGGGACCGGATATGAGGTGGTTCAAAATGAAGCTCATTTTGGAGACTTACCTCACTATCGCACCTGCCAGAGGAGTTTGGGAAATTGCAGCGCTTAGCTGTTGCTCCTGGCGTGGTGCAGTGTTGAGGGGCGCCAGCAGGTGTGTGGGATGCAGGACTCAGAGCCAGAAGAACCTGCCCGCCGCAGGTGTCTGGCGCCGGAGATGCAGTTTTTACTTTCGACCGCACGGTGGCGCTTAGATCTCCCCGGCAGTGTTAGCAGCCTCTAACGCACCTCCGCCGCCACCTGCAGTCTCAACCAAACTCTAGGTGGCGGGATGTGACGGCCCGAGCGTCCAATCGGCCTCCAGGCTTTCGGCCACACTACGGCTCTAGCCAATGGGAGCTGAGGAGAGGCGCGGAGGAGGCGGGCCCTGCGGCAAGCCTGGCAGAGGCGCGAGGCCCTTCGCCCGCCTCTCCGCCTACTCCAGCCTCCGCCGCCTCAGCTTCCCGAGCGAGCCCTACGGCCGCCGGAGCAGCTCCCGCGGCGGAGCAGGAGCCGGATGGTCAGAGGAGCCCGGCAGCCCCAGCAGCCGCGGAGTCGCCTGGCCCCAAGGTGGGGCGGGGGCTGAATGGAGGTCGGGGTTGGGGATGGGGCGCGGGAGCGGGCCCAGGGCAGCAGCTTGGGGCCGTGAAGCATTCGGGGCGCCGAGACTGGAGGGGCGGTCGGGCTGCGGGGAATTCGGGGGGCGCCAAGGGGCGGCGGAGCGGGCTAGGCGGCGGTCGCATCCTCCAGACCGGATGAGAGGGGCGTGTGAGGGATAAGCCGGAGGGGCTTGCGGGGGTGGTGAAGCAGACAATGAGTAGGTGGCGGTGGGTGGTTTTGGGGAGCTGGGCTGTGACGAATAGGAGGTGAGGATGGAGTGAGAGACCAGGAGGCAGAGCAGGGTTTTGGCTAAGCAGACATTAGGGGAACGGTGAGTCCCAGGATCGCTTGGTCTTGGTATTTAGGGGAAACAGAACGTAAGGCATTTGTAAGGTCAGACAGGTATGGGCTTAGACAGCCTGTAGTGCTCGAGGGTGGTGCGTTGAGTTCTTGACTGGCACAGTAGGGCCCGCAGATGTGATCTTATATGTTACTTTTAGTTACCATCTTATTTGTTTGGTCTACAGACTGACTGGCACAGTGGAGAAACCACCTCGAAAACGGAAAAGCAGGTAAGGCAAAATGCCTTCCCAATTTTGCTTCGTGTTTTTTTCCGTTTGCTTGGCTGCACCTATACTATACTGCATAATTATACACTGTCAGTAGATGAAGTTTTTTACTTAGCTCCTTTCTTAATGAATATAACTATCTGCAAGCTCTGTCTTCCAGGACTTCAAAGTACTGCCTGTACTTTTTTTTTTTTTTTTGGTATTTAAGATTATGTGGGAAAGAGATGTGGATAATTGAGAAGGCCTAGTTTTTTATGTTAGCCGTAATTTCAACTTCTTCACCAGCTCTGTTTAAAAAGCTAATGTTTATTGAACATCTGCTGTGTGCCAGGTACCATGTGCAAGTGCTTATTTGTGTTATCTTCTGTAATCCTTGAAACACCCCAAGGAACTGTGTACAGTTATCACTGTTTTAACACAAGAGAGAACTGAGGCAAAAGAGAGGCTGAGCATTTATCTAAGATCACACATCTCATAAGTGATAGAACCAGGATTTGAATCCCAGCAGTCTGACCCCAGAGCTGAAGCTCTTAACCATTATACTATAATGCCTCTAATAAATATACAATTGAAAATAGGTTTTCTTTTTTTTAAAATTAATTAGTTTTTGGCTGCATTGGGTCTTCGTTGCTGTGTGCAGACTTTCTCTCGTTGTGGCGAGCGGGGGCTACTCTTCGTTGCGGTGCACGGGCTTCTCATTGCGGTGGCTTCTCTTGTTGCGGAGCACAGGCTCTAGGCGCACGGGTTTCAGTAGTTGTGGCACAGTGGCTCAGTAGTTGTGGCACACGGGCTTTGTTGCTCTGCTGCATGTGGGATCTTCCTGGAACAAGGCTCCAACCCGTGTCCCCTGCATTGGCAGGCGATTCTTAACCACTGCGCCACCAGGGAAGTCCCGAAAACAGGTTTTCTTATTGCTTTTACTGTTTTCATTGTACGTAGAGTCTAATAAGCAGTTGAACTATAGGAAGATAGAAACAAAGGGCTTAGGTAGTCTGCAGCAAGTGCATTGTTCCTTGAGTAATGAAGAGCATGCATCCATTCCACAAGCATTTCTGAGCACATTCCATGTGTCAGGTACTACATAGCAATTCTGTGTAGTCATTCGAAGATTCCTTT
This sequence comes from Neophocaena asiaeorientalis asiaeorientalis, assembly GCF_003031525.2. Lineage (NCBI taxonomy): Eukaryota > Metazoa > Chordata > Mammalia > Artiodactyla > Phocoenidae > Neophocaena > Neophocaena asiaeorientalis. The sequence goes on along the minus strand of NW_020175018.1, from coordinate 10,323,535 downwards.
TTCATGGATGTAGGCATTGGCCTGGAGAAAGTAAGTTACAGTAGTGAGGATGTGACCAATAGGACCACTGTAATAGTTAATTCTTGCTAAGTTATTGATGTTAATACACAGTGAACCTTAACAGTAGGTAGATGTGAAATGCTGATGGTGGAAGGTGCAAACAGCCAAAGTTCCTTTGTCACTCTTTAGGCCTGTGTGGGCCAATGTGGTAGCCATATATGGCTGTGGAACACTCAAAATGTGGCTCTCATGACTGAGGAACTGGATTTTTAATAAATATTGTTAATTGTAATTAATTTAAATTTTAAAACCGATATTTAATTACTGGAAAATGTTTATGTCTGGAACAACTTGGGTATGTGAATTTGCTTTTTCATCTGTAAATTATGAAATCTAAATACAGATCAAATTTTTCCAATGAAAATTTAACGTCCAAAGTGAGGCATATATCTAAGTATTAAAAAACACACCAAATTTCAGATTAGTACAAAAAGTACATGGAAAATTTCTCATTACTAATTTTTATGTCAATTATTTCATGAAATAATATTTTAGATATATTGGATTAAATAAAAGTATTACTCAAATTATTTTCAGGTTTTTTTATTTTGACTTTTTCTAACATAACTATTGGGAAAGTAAAAATTACATATATGGCTTGCATTATATTTTCTTCTTGATAGCCCTTGTTTAACTTTCATTACCCCACTGCCAGACTCTTGGAATAGCCTCCTGACTGGGTTCCCTACCTTGAATCTGTAATTCATTCACATACTGTGCAAGTTGATCTTCTAATTCTCAAGCTTAAGATCCTTATGTGGTTCCGCTTGTTTATTGAACATAATTTAGACTTTTTAGTGTAATCATAAAAAGACACTGCCCTCTATTATGATAAATCATAATGGAAAAGAATATAAAAAAATGTATATGTATGTTTAACTGAGTCACTTTGCTGTATAGCAGAAATTAACACAAAATTGTAAATCAACTATACTTCAATTAAAAAAAAAAAAAAAGACTGCCTTTATTTCACTTCTATCTTTCTTTCCAGCCACAGTTGAGTACTGTGGCCAGGTACTCAATAACGGCCAAATTCTCAATAATGGATCTGCTAAACGTCCAGTAATTAATTGACTTAACTTACTGGTGAACGCTTCACAATGAACTAATTGCTGAATGTAACTCTATGTCCTGTTTGCCATTCCCAGAACTTATGTTTGGGTTTTTGCACATGATTTCTCTTTCTCTCTGGAATACTTTCTCCCCGTTCCTTGGCAAGCTCCCCACCTTTAAGACTTCCCTCAAACATCACATCTTCCATGCAAACTTTCTACCCTCTCCTTCACCTTCCTCTTCTCTGCTTTGTTTGTTCCTATGATAGCCTGTAGATACACCTAGGTGTAATGGTTTGAGCTGAATTTGAATCTTAGCTCTGTCAGATACGCGTTGTGAGATCATATGCAAGTTAATAAACCTCTCTGAGCCCCAGCTTCTTCATCTGTATAACGGAACTAATAATAGTTCAACCATTATAGGGTTGTAAAATGCTTAGTATAGTGCCTGGCACGTAGAAAGTATACAGTAAATTTTAGGTTAAAAAGCACCTATTAGGGCTTCCCTGGTGGCGTGGTGGTTGAGAGTCCGCCTGCCGATGCAGGGGACACGGGTTAGTGCCCCGGTCCGGGAAGATCCCACATGCTGCGGAGCGGCTGGGCCCGTGAGCCATGGCTGCTGAGCCTGCGCGTCCGGAGCCTGTGCTCTGCAACGGGAGAGGCCACAACGGTGAGAGGCCCGTGTACCGCAAAAAAAAAGCACCTATTAAATACCTTTTATTTCCCACTTCTTTTCAAAATATGTACAGTATGAAGGATTAAAAATAAAGATATTAAGGCAAAAAACATGAGAGAATACTAATGAAATTAAATCAGTGGCAAAGTTATTATATAGACTAGACAGTTACCAAAGGTAGGTTCCATATTTGGCTCTGAGTTTCCTAGAACAAAAGCTAAGAAGAAAATAAAGCTCAACTTGCAGGTTCATGGTGTCTGTAAAATCCAACACATGTTTAAGAGAGGCACACTTTTTTTGACTTTCAGAGAAAAATTTCTCTCACTGGTTTTCATAATGGGGACACTGTGGTTTTGTGGGGGAAAATAAACCCAATGACAAATATAGTAGGAAGTTTTTTGTTGTTGTTGTTTTTTAAGATTGCTTCTTATAATGCTTCTCAATCCAGGTTTAGGTAATACCAGTGAACATCCTCCGAAGAGCCACAGCAACTGGATTTAGGTATACTGCTCACCGATGGTTTGGCTTGGTTCAGAGATAAGGAGGAATGAGTAAGCTGTAGGGACTGTGCTTATCCTCAGCACCTAGAATGGTGTCTGGCACTTAGAGAACGTTTGATAGAATTATTGAATGAATAATTTGTTCCATGAATATTATTTCTGTAATCAAGTTTTGGTAAGCATCAGGCACCAATGAGGGCACACATTCCGCATGTCTAAGGTCAGATCCTGATTGAGTCAGCATTTTGACCTGAATGGACAGCCAGCATACATCTCTAAAGAGATCCTGTGGACGAGACCAAGATTTTCTTCAGAAAGCAGGTCTGGGATTGCTCTAAAAATAGAAAAAATAATGGCCAGGTAAGCTCTAAAGGTGGATTATAGAGAGAAGATGTAATGGTTGTAGCCAGAAATTATTTATAGCTGTTTTTATGAGTTGTATACTGTGGCCATAAAATTCTCAACATCAAATGATACAACTTCCTGGTGAACACTGCAAGGTGAATTAATTGCTGAATGTAGCCTTAAATATCCCTTTGAGTTGGCCTGCTGTGTAGAGTTGTTGACTGTTACACTGTGTATCCTATTGCATTTTAGGAAACAGTTGCCAAAAATGTGATTTTTATTTTAGGATCGTTGCTATTAAGTCATTCTTTTTGATAGACATTAGTTTAGTGGCTGAGTTATCTTTTGAGAACATTCCTAGTGGACCAAACTATAAGACAGTTTAAGAAAAACTGAGATAATTTGAATAAGCACCACATGGCCGACGGTTACCAGTTCTTTGTGTCTTCCCTCCACCCCCACCACTAAACATTTGTTTCCCTTCCTTGGTTCTTCTTTGAGCCTCGAGTACTGAGGGGGTGCTCACTAGAAGCATCTGAACTAACAAGTGCATTGGTGGTAAGAGGGAGGTAGTGTGGGATGGGGCTTTGGTGGTCCAAAATAATGTGATGCTGTTTAATGCTCCTGACAAACTGTACTAGACTGAGAGGAATTTTAAGATTAGGAAACTTGATCTCTATGTGGTTTTGGAAAATTCTGAAGGCTTCAATATGTTTGTTAATAAAGTTTGGGTTATTAGTTAGAGAATCCTTTCAGATCCTATTAGGAGCAAGACCCATTTGTTTAGGATTCATGTCATAATAGGATTCATGTTGATTAAAGCTTTATTGTATGATTTGTGGTGTGTGTGTGTGTGTGTATGTATGTAATTTGTTTGAATTACAGTTGAATTAAAAACAACCTTCAAATGCTTTCTAGTTCTGGGTACTAGGGTTATAGACATGAATGAGATACGGCCCCTGCTGGGGAAAAGCTCGTACATTAGTGGGGAAGACAGACACAAAAATAAGGTGTTGTAATTGACTTTGTATGTACACAAAGAGTTTATAGTAATTCTTCGTACTGGTAGTGAGGGCAGTTTCTACAGACATTTCACCTAGGGTCTGAAGGTTTAGAAGGTGAATTTCGGCAGTCGTGTGACTGTTGAAATGATAGAGAGTAGAGCCGGGATGTAGACTGACAAATGATGAAGTCTTAGGTGAGGTGAATTCAGGACCAGTGTCAGGTGTGGGAAGAAAGATGTTTTTAAATGCTTGGGCTGTTGTGTCAGTTTAGAAATTACGCAGTAGTTCTCAACGAGGGATGATTTTCCCTCCCAGGGGGCATTTGGCAATGTCTGGAGACATTTTTGGTTGTTACAACTCAGGGTATCTATTGGGTAGAGTCCAGGAGTGCTGCTGAACACCTACAGCGTACAGGACAACCTCCGAACCAAAGAATTGTCCTGCTCAAATTGTCAGTGATGCTGAGGTTGTGAAATCCTGAATTAGAGTTTGAATCCTAGCTCTTCCTAATACTAGCTTTGGGTTCTTGGACAAAGTACTTGCCAGATGCACGTAATGATAGTACCCACCTTGTAGAATTATTACTCTCCTCTAGTAGCATATAAACTGCGTGAGTACAGAGATTTTTGTTTTCCTTGCTATTCTGTTCCCAGCACTAGAACATTGCCTCACATATAATAGGTACTCAGTAGCTCTTTGTTGGATGATTCAATGAATTGGCTTATTTTTAAAAATAAATTTTATTTTATTTATTTTTGGCTGCATTGGGTCTTCGTTGCTGCACGCGGGCTTTCTCTAGTTGCGGTGAGCGGGGGCTACTCTTCGTTGCGGTGCACGGGCTTCTCATCGCGGTAACTTCTCTTTGTTGCAGAGCATGGGCTCTAGGCGCACGGGCTTCAGTAGTTGTGGCATGCGGGCTTCAGTAGTTGTGGCTTGTGGGCTCTAGAGCGCAGGCTCAGTAGTTGTGGAGCACCTGCTTACTTGCTCTGCGGCATGTAGGCTCTTCCCGGCCCAGGGATCAAACCCGTGTCCCCTGCCTTGGCAGGCAGATTCTTAACCACTGCGACACCAGGGAAGTCCCTGAATGGCTTATTGAGAGGATTCATTGAGATAATGAATGTAAAATACATGATAATGTTACCTGACATACATTAAGAACTCAATAAATGATAGCTGTGACTATCCTTAGTTTGAGTATTTTTATTTTGCCTTTCCTTCCAGTGTTTTTAAAAATCAGCTTTACTGAGGTATTATTTACATGTGATAAAAGTCACCAATTTTAAGTATACAATTTGAGGAGTTTTGACAAATGTATACAGTTGTGTAACCACCCACTGCAGTTAGGATATAGAACACGGCTGTCCTGCCGCCTCCCCCCCTACACACACACGCATTTGCTCATGTTTCCTTGCAGTCATGGTTCTGGCAACCACTGGTCTTTTTTTCCTGTCACTATAGTTTTGTCTTTTCTAGAACTTCATATAAGTGAATCATTCAGCATGTAGTCTTTTGTGTCTAGCTTCTTCCACTTGGCATAATGCTTTTCAGATTCATTCATGTTATTGTTTGTAACTGTAGTTAATTTCTTCTTATTGCTGAGGAGCATTTCATTGTATGAATTTACCACAGTTTGTTTCTCATTCACCAGTTGATGGCTTGTTGCTTGTTTTTGGCTAGTATGAATACAACTGTTACGAACATGTGAGTTAATAAGTCTTTATGCAAACATATGTTTTCACTGCTCTTGAGTAAATGCCTAGAAGTGGACTTGCTGGGTCTTATGGTAAGTGCACGTTTAGGTTTTTAAGAAATTGCCAAACTGTCTTCCAAGGTGGCTGTACTATTTTGCATTCCCACCAGCACAGTGTATGGGATTCCATTTGCTCCATGTCGTTGCCAATGCTTGGCATTCTTTTTAAGTTATATTGAGGTATGTAATTGGTATACAATACGCTGAACATATTTAAAATGTACAATTTGATAAATTTTGACATATATGTACCCCCTTTGCCATTCTGAGGGTGTGCAGTGATATCATTATGTTTTTGTTTGGCATTCCTATCATTTCTTTTGTGGTTTCCTATTCAAATCTTTTGCCCATTTTTTGGTCACTTTTTTGTCTTCTTATATAATAGTTATAAGAATTCTTTATATATTCTGAAACTTCTTTATCAGGTATGTGTTTTACAGATTTTTTTCCCTTAGTCTATGGCCGGCCTTTTCCTTTTCTTCACAGTATCTTGGGGAGCTTTTAGCTTGAATAGTAGGTTGGATGGGAACACATTTAATTGAGGCAGCAGATCCAGGAGCAAGTTCAGAAGGGTAAGAGTATGAGTTTATTTTAGCTATATGGAGTGTAAAGTGCTTCAGTGTACCATCTTTAACCAGGCAGATGAAAACATGGGTCTGGAGCTGAGGAGAGAGATTAGGGCTTGAGGTACGGATTTAGAAGTCAACGGCAAACACTTAGTGATCCAAGTCATGGAAAAGAATGAGATAACCCAGAGAGACCATGTTGAGTGAAATGTGCAGATGGCAATAGAATGTTACAGTACCTGGTGTAGAAGTAAACCAGACAGCTTTGTCTTTTGGATGTTCTCTCTTTGCAGTATTATCTGTCCATTGCAGTCTTTCTGTAGGTAGTCATCAAACAAGGAGTGCTTATCTCTGGGAGACAGATCTCTATACAGCGAGTACACTCTTTGGTGAGAAACAGACTCTGGAGGTACTTATGTGGAAAACTAGGGGAATGTCTTCTAATCTACATTGAAAAACAGGAATATTGCAGAGTTTCTTTGTGGTAGTGTTTGCCTCAGCAGTATCCTTACACAAAGGCAGTGGTTTTGGTAAAGCTGTTTCATGTAGCATGTATCGGTGAAAACCTAGGGCAAAATGCCAGAATTTAATTCTGTGGAAGCAGACTCTGGTGGGGGGAGCCCAAGAGAGGATGGTCAAAGTATTCGGTATTTTCGTGGTAATGTTTTATTCAAGAATTAAACCTAGACTAGCTCAAGCAGTGGTTTTCAGCAGTGCTCAAAAAGAGCCCAGAGGTTCCTTGGCAGTAATTCAAGGGCTTCCCCGGGGGTTGGGATGCCAGTAGTAGTCAGAAAAGGGTTAAGCAGACTAGCTCGCCTTTAAGGCTCTAGATCTACTTTTCTGTATGTATGTATATTTTTAATATGGAGAATTTCAAATACAGATAGAATACTACAGTGAACCTGAATTGTTCATCACCCAGCTTGAACAATTATCAGCTCAATTCCCATTTCACCTATATACCCACATACTTCACCTGAAGTGTATTTTATACATATCATTCATCTGTATCATTTTAGTATGTATTGTTGAAAGATAGGGACTCTTTTAAAGCACATAACCGCAATTCCATTAATAACTTGAAAATTAGCAGTATTTCCTTAATATCATTAAATTTGTCATCAGTGTTGAGATATCCACAGTTGACTAATTATTTATTAAAAAATTGTTCAAATCAGGATCCACATAAGGTTCAGAACTGGCAATTTGTTGATTAGATCTTAAGTTTAAAAAAAAAATCTATAGTTTCCCCACTCTCTTTTCCCCCATGCTGTTAATTTGTTAAAGAAAGCATGCTTGTTATTAAGTTTCCCACAATCTGAATTTTTAATTTTCTAAAAGGTTGAGGTATGATTTATATTGATAACATTTATAATAATGAAACTTACCTATTTTAGTGTACAGTTTTCTGAATTTTGACAAATGCACACAGTTGTGTAACCGCCGCTGCAATCATAATATAAAACATTTTCATCACTCCCCCAAATTCCCTTCTGTCCCCACTGACCAACTGGCAACCACTGACCAGTTTTTCTACAGTCTGAATATTGCTGACTCTCTCCCCATGGTATCATTTACCATGTTTCTCTATTCCCTGTGTGTCTTATAAATTTGGAGTTAGAACTAGTTTTAGAGACTTGATGAGATTCAGGTTTTATTGGTTTTTGTTTGTTTTTGAAAGAATACGTAATAGGAGTGGTGTGTAGTTCCATCAAGGCCTCTTTGTTTTTTTGCGGTACACGGGCCTCTTACTGTTGTGACCTCCCCCACTGCGGAGCACAGGCTCCGGACGCGCAGGCTCAGTGGCCATGGCTCATGGGCCCAGCGCATGCGGGACCTTCCCAGACCGGGGCACGAACCCGCATCCCCTGCATCGGCAGGCAGACTCTCAACCACTGCGCCACCAGTTTTGTTTTTTTTTTTTGCTGTTAGGAACTCATAGTAATGTGTCTATAATTTCATTTGAGGTTACAAATGGTGACATTCTAAATCTTTCATTCCTTCTTCATTACTAGCTGGAGTGCTTTTATAAAGAGAAGTTCCCTTGTTGACTTAATTTTTTTTTTTTTTTTGAAATTAACATGCAAATTGATGGTTCCATGACATTTGAACACATGTATAGATTCCTATAACCACCACTACAAGAAGAGTAAGGAACATTTCCATTACCCCCAAAACTTGCTTTTGCTGTCCTATTGCAGTCACATCCTCCTTGCACGCCCAGCTCCTTGGCAACTGATCTGTTTTTCATTGACTGTTAAATTTTCCTTAGGTACAGTTTGTAGAAGGAAAAGCAGAATAAATGCTTGTCCCCCTACCCCTTTCTTTTTTTTATAGCAGATTTCAATATGAATTGGTTTCCTAGCATGCTCCAAAGGTGACTGGCTTTCTTTCTTTATTTTATTAATAATAATATTATCAACTCGTGGATTTAAACGTATGCAATGAATTTCCATCCAGCTTGGTTATTTTTCATGTTGATGTTCATATTGACCAGTGGAAGTCTCTTCTAAATTGGCTCTTGGGTCTTTTTGACACGACTCCAGTAGAGTAGCTTCCTCGTTGGACAAGGTACTCCAGACACATCTTGTATGTTTTCTACTTAGGCCTAGAATCGGCCATTCTCCAAGGAGACCTATCTATTCTAGCATCTTCTGCTTCTAACTATCTGTTTTATATTCTGAGAGTCTATCTGAAAGAAAGAACTGTATAATCTAAAAGTAGTTTTGAAAGCAGCAAATCCAGAAGAATGGATTATATACTGTGTTCTTTCATAATCTACGAAAAATGTATTTTTTCATTTAGGTTTTTTATAAAGGTTGAATAGCACACAATTAGGACATATTTTAGGTCAAGATCCTGAAGTATAGGTAATCTGCAGTGCTGGTTATGGTTGGATCTATTGAGAGAGCAGGTAACTGACTTGTGAATTATGTGGTAGAATTGATTTTTCGTTTTTATGGAAATTGTGAATCCCCAACCTAAATGGATGGCTTTCCCACAAGGCCAGGATTTTTTTTTCTTTTTGGTCGCATTGCGCAGCATGCGGAACTTCCCCGACCAGGGATTGAACCCGTGCCGCCTGCAGTGGAAGGCTGGAGTCTTAACCACTGGACTACCTGGGAAGTCCAAGGCCAGGATTTTTTCAGAGAGGGTAGCAAACCCAGGCGGATACACATGGATATATAATTAATTGCTTAATATTCTATATATTAGGAGAGTAAAGCCTGGAAAAATTTGGGAGTAATATATTGGTGATGGAAAAATCTTAATATTTTGATGGAGCAACTTGTTTGGAACTTTTTTGAAACCACCAAGATTAGTGAATTGTAAAAGATATCCATAAGGTAGTGAATTAATTGGCCATATAGTCAGTATGAATCTTATTTCACAATATCAGGTAACCATGCGTTACTATATATATTATTTATTTTAAATGAAGTTAAATCCAACCTTGGGACACCCCCTCTCCCCCCAGTCCTATCAAACTGATGAAAAATTCAATCTTAGGGATTAAGAATGGGCATCCACCCCTCCTCAGGGTTGTACAAGAATCTGAGAGGCTTGTGAGGAACCAGGAGAAGGGTGGAAGGTTATTTTATGTCCACTGTGGCTGTGCCTGGTAAGCATGTTGTCTAAGAGGGTGTGGGTCCTTGGTGTTTGGCGGCTCTAGTAGTTACGGCTGACTTGAGGCACAAGAATCTTTGCCAGGTATGGGGATTCTGGTGCAGAGGTTTCAGCTTTCCCAGGTACAATACATACCCGTTCCCTGTAAAGACTTGTCACTTGTCCTTTATCTAGAACACTGCTAGGAGGTGGAATTGCAAGGCCCCTCTTTTTGTGAGTCCCAAAGCTCTCTTTCCTCTTCCCAGTTAAATTACCCCCTTTTTTCTTCTAGTTTCTACCTTTCTGCCCTCAAAGGCACTATGTTTCCACCCTTCCCTCAGATAATCTCCTCAAGGAGTTCACATTTTCGGAAAACAAACACAAACCTCCCTTGAGGCAAGGACTGTTTTCTTGGGGATTGGGGAATACAGTGAGAATAAAACGTCCATTGATGTCTTAATAACTTACCCAGCTACTTTTTTTTTTCTTTTTTTCCCCTCAATAATTCCTTTAGTCCCTGTGGTGGTTTTAAAGAACTGTGTACAAATTCTTTGATTCTCCTTTCTTTAAAAGATGGAGCTTAATTCTCCCCTTGAGTGTGGGGTGGACTTAGTGACTCACTTCTAGGGAAGAGAATACAGAAATAATGAGATGTCATTTCCCAGATCAGGTAATAAGGAGTCTTCCTTTTCTATCTTGGGTATTTCTCTCTCTCTCTCTCTCTCTCTCTCTCTCTCT
>NW_020175018.1:10269107-10312723 GCF_003031525.2 Neophocaena asiaeorientalis asiaeorientalis | reverse complement strand
TCTCCCTCTCTCCCTCTCTCCCTCTCTCCCTCTCTCCTCACTCCTCACTCCCTCTGGAGGAGGCTACCTGCCATGATGCAAGGCAACCCTGCATAGAGGGGAGCCACTTGCCAAGCTGTGCAGACACTCAGGCAGCCTATGAGGAGGGCCACATGTTAAGGAAGCCAGGCCTGCCAGCAACCACATGAGTGAGCTTGGAAGGGAGTCCTACATTAGTTGAGCCTTGAGGTGACTACAGCCCTCTCCAACAGTTTGACTTATTATCCTGGTTTCACAAGGTCTGAGTTATGTGAGCCCATTTTTTTTTTTTTTTTTTTTAAAGAAGCGTTTTTTTTTTTAAAGAGATTCTCCTTTCTTCCAGCACTGGCTCCATTGTACCCAAAGGGCTCAATCTCTGGCTAAGCTTTTTCTCCTTCTGGAGAGGTCTCTGATGTGCTCTGTGCATGTGTGTGTTTTGGAAGCAGCTATCTTTTGATTAAAGGCATTGAAGGACAGTTTACTTTCAGTCAGTGATGTGTCCCTGTGCTAATAACTGAATCTCCAGCCATTTGCATGTCATCATCTTCAGAGTCTTTGCTCTCTCCCTGGTCTTTTGTCCTACAGATTGGGAGGTAGTCCTCTGCTCATGTTCACTCTTATTAAGGGAAGAGCCAAAAGGTAGTTGCCTAGTGAAGGGGTCAGTTTTCCTCTGCCTGGTACGTGTCACCAGGTTTTGAACTCTGTTTCGACCCCTTCTTGGTTGTCTGGGAAGAGTAGGCAAATCAGAGTCAAGTAAGCTGTGATAATGTCTGATTTTATCTGTTGACTTGGCCATAGGGTGCCCAGATATTTGGTCAGACATTATTCCTGGTGTGTTAGGGTGTCTCTGGATGAGATTAACATTTGAATCAGTAGTCTTGAGGAAAGCAGACTGCCCTCCCCAATGTGGGTGGGCCTCATCCAATTAGTTGAAGACCTCAAACAAAAAGGCTGAGTAAGAAGGAACTCCTCCTGCCTGACTGCTTGAGTTGGGACCTCAGTCCTCCTTGCCTTTGGATGAGAGCTGAAACCTTGCTCTACTTGGATCTCAAGGCTGCTGGCTCCCAGACTGGAATTTAAACCATCAGCCCTCCTGTTTCTCAGGCCTTCAGACTCAAACTGGAACCACATCATCAGCTCTCCTGGGTCTCCAGCTGGTTGACTGCAGATCTTGGGACTTCTCAGACTCCATAATTGTGTGAGCCAATTCCTTATTATCTACACACACACACACACACACACACACACACACACACACACACACACCTCCCACATCTTGTTGGTTCAATACATAAACCTAGTCATTTTCATGGCCTTTGTTTCATTCCTGGTTTTCCATAGTTCTCCTAAGGCTGTCATAGCTTCTGCATTATTAGCTGTGGGTTCTCTTCATGAATGCAGTCTGCCGTGAAATGGCCATCTTCACCACAAACTAAGCAGGAGGGGTGCTGTGTTTTCATAAACTTGGCAGCTGTCTTGGAAACATTTCACTCTCAGGCTAGGCACCATTCTTTATGGTCTTGTTTTGCAATTGGGTTTCTTTCTGTCAAGCTCTCTCCATATAGTCCATGGGCCTTGAAAGCATATGTGCCTGTTGGCAGTATCCTGGGAGTTCTTCCTGGATGGGGAGCCCATGTTGCAAGTGCTCACACATGGTTTCCCAAAAGCCTGTAAAGTAGCTGTCAGAACTTTTAAACTATTGTGATCATTGCCAAATTGTAGAGTTATCACATATAGATTTTTAGAGAACAGCTGCTCAAAATAAAGATCTTAGATTTAGAATTACTGCCATTAGCCTGTCTTTCTAATAGATGAGCAAGCCATTTACCTATTGAGGTAACTCCTGGATGGTGATAATAAAATTGTCATCAACAAGTAAGAGGATTCTTACTTTTTTATAAAATAGAAACATGCATCTATATTGTCCCAAACCAGTTTTAAATCTTTAAGATGTAAGTTAAAAGGAAGGGGAATGCCTTTAATAATTTATAAGAGAATTACAGAATTTGTGTTGGAAGAGATTAGTTGTTGAGTCCAACCATAAGCACAGCAGGGGAAATCCTACTGTAACATACCTAAAAAAGGAAGTTCTTAAAAATTACTGGTCTCACCAAAAGACAACCCTCAGAATGGGAGAAAACATTTGCAAATGAAGCAACTGACAAAGGATTAATCTCCAAAATTTACAAGCAGCTCATGCAGCTCAATAACAAAAAAACAAACAACCCCATCCAAAAATGGGCAGAAGACCTAAATAGACATTTCTCCAAAGAAGATATACAGAATGCCAACAAACACATGAAAGAATGCTCAACATCATTAATCATTAGAGAAATGCAAATCAAAACTACAATGAGATATCATCTCACACCAGTCAGAATGGCCATCATCAAAAAATCTAGAAACAATAAATGCTGGAGAGGGTGTGGAGAAAAGGGGACACTCTTGCACTGCTGGTGGGAATGTGAATTGGTTCAGCCACTGTGGAGAACAGTATGGAGGTTCCTTAAAAAACTACAAATAGAATTACCATATGACCCAGCAATCCCACTACTTGGCATATACCCTGAGAAAACCAAAATTCAAAAAGAGTCATGTACCAAAATGTTCATTGCAGCTCTATTTACAATAGCCAGGACATGGAAACAACCTAAGCGCCCATCATCGGATGAATGGATAAAGAAGATGTGGCACATATACACAATGGAATATTACTCAGCCTTAAAAAGAAATGAAATTGAGCTATTTGTAATGAGATGGATAGAACTAGAGTCTGTCATACAGAGTGAAGTAAGTCAGAAAGAAAAAGACAAATACCGTATGCTAACACATATATATGGAATTTAAGGGAAAAAAATGTCATGAAGAACCTAGGGGTAAGATAGGAATAAAGACGCAGACCTACTGGAGAACGGACTTGAGGATATGGGGAGGGGGAAGGGTGAGTTTTGACAGGGCGAGAGAGAGTCATGGACATATACACACTAACAAACGTAGTAAGGTAGATAGCTGGGGGGAAGCAGCCGCAAGGCACAGGGATATTAGCTCGGTGCTTTGTGACAGCCTGGAAGGGTGGGATGGGGAGAGTGGGAGGGAGGGAGACGCAAGAGGGAAGACATATGGGATCATATGTATATGTATAGCTGATTCACTTTGTTATAAAGCAGAAACTAACACACCATTGTAAAGCAATTATACCCCAATAAAGATGTTTTAAAAAAAAAAAAAAAATTACTCGTCTCAGTCTTTTCAAATATATGGTTTACTTCGTGTTTACCAATACCTGACATTGTATTCAGTGTTTCCTAAGAACTTCACCTAAATCGAATGTCTCATGTACATGCTATTGCGCTTGTAACAGAAGGACCAGTAGCATTTAGTAGAGGTGTTAGTGAGTTTGTGGTATTTCTGTCATTATTGATTTTTCTCATAACCAGATAATAAAATCACAACAATTTTCATATGGATGGCCACAGAAGTTTTACTCTTAAAAAAAGGTTCTTATACTTGAAAATGTTGGAAAGCACTGAATTAGATATCTCTGGAGCTATTTCTAGCTCTAGTATGTGGAGATAGGACTGTGGTTTAAGGATGGATTCTTTGTATAAGAATGTTTTTAAAGAGCATACAGCACAGCATGCTGGTGAAATCCCTAGAGCTTTGGCTGGTTTCTAGCTACCCCATTTCTTTTCTTCCTGTGTGCCTCAGGGGTTTGATTCATCTTTTTTTTTCACCACATCTATTATGTAATCTGTTGTTCTCTCTGCTCATAAACCCTTCTTAAAAGGGCTTGAAACAGGATGCAGGTGCCTCAGCTTTTCCCTTACCCTGTTAACTCTGAACATATTTGATGCATTTTCATTTTTAAGCATTTTCATTGCCAGTGACAATAGGGAATGAAACGAATGAATAAAAATTTATGCATTTTAGAGTTTTACTAAAATTAAGAGGTTTCCCTAATCTTCACTGTAAGGTACATGAGAAAAGCTCAATTTTCTGGTAGTTGCTAGAATTAAAGCAGTAGACTAAGTGATGTCAAAGTTTCTTCCAGCTCAAATATGTTTAATTTTTATTGAGAGATTGCTCAGTTTCCTTATTTTATCATCTTTTTTATTCTGGGAAGTACCTACCCATCCTTTTTTCTCTTTTTCTCTATCATTTGGCCCTGAAGGTAATTACTCGTAGGCCACTGAATTCATTTCATCACAGAGGAGGTTATTGTTATTATTTTTTGCCACGCCACCGCAGAGCTTGTGGGATTTTAGTTCCCTGACCAGGGGTTGAACCCATGCCCTCAGCAGTGAGAGCACAGAGTCCTAACCACTAGACCGCCAGGGAGTTCCTCAAGGTTATTTTCAATCTCTTTACCCATTGCTTTTTGCAGGAAAAGTCTACGTAATAAAGACCAATAAACACCAGCAAAAAGTCAATTTCAATATATTCTGAACATAACTATTCCATTGGTGTGGTAGATTGTGTTTCCCAAAGATGTCTTCAATCGTATCTTTCATCCCATATGTTCTTACAATGTGACCTTGACATTCCTTCCACCTAGTGGTGAGGTCTGTGTCCCCATCTCCTAACCAGGGCAGGCCTTTATAACTGTCTCCACCAGTAGAGCATGGCTCCAGCAAAACCATATGACTTCTGGGGCTAGGTCATTGAAATGCCATGTAATTCCACCTTCCTGTCTTGGGATGGATGCTTAGAACCTAGCTGCCAGCCCGAGTGAGAGGCCCGTGTAAGAGAGAAACTGAAGCTCCTGGCCCTCAGCCCCAGCTGAGCACCCAGCTGCTATCCAGCATCAGCTTGCCAGCTGTGTGAGTGAGCCATCCTAAAAGCAGGTCATAATCCTCTAGATCCCCACCAGGCTGCCCCAGTGGGTGCCCACGTAGAGCAGAGAAGAGCTATCTCTGCCAAGCCCTGCCTAAATTGCAGACTCACAATCACAGTGAAAGGTTGTTTTAAGCCACTAAGTTGTACGACAGAAAATAACTGAATTGGCATTCCATTTTGCCAGAGTTAGAGACCATACTATGTATTAAACTGCCTCAGCTTTAAGAACTAGATGTATTTCTACCTTCAGGAGCCTTGTCAAGAGAAGAAAACAGATCCTGTGTCTTCTTCCTTTATAGATTTTTATCTCATTGACTTTCATTTTACATGTTTATTAAATTTTGTTTTTTTAAATTAATGAATAGTACAAAACAGCAAAAACTGGACAATAATATCCCTGCCCAGATAACTCCATTCTCATGTCCTTGTAACTTAGAAGGTTGTGTGCATGTTAATAATGAACAGTGACTTTTGAATGACTCAGGCCAAATGTGTGACCTTGGAAAGCAGCATCCTCTTTGTAAGTCAGTTTCTTTATCTATAAAATGGTAACAACCTAAATGGGAAAAGAATTTGAAAAAGAATAGATACATTATACGTATAACTGAATCACTTTGCTGTACACCTAAAACTAATACAACATTGTTAATCACCTATACTTTAAATAAAATAAGTTAAAAAAATGGTATCTACTTCATATGGTCGTTGAGAGACTTTGGTGATATATACATATCAAGTGATAGTGCCTGTCACAAAATATTGGCTGTTCATTACTACTGCTAATCACGATTACTGTTATTGGCCTTATTATTTTTAGACTAGGTAGGGGAAGGATAACCAGCAGAAATCTGAAATGATGGAGTAAATACTCCCAAGAAGTTAGGGACAGAAGGATGTTAGGAAGTCTGAAGGGACTAAGGAATTACTAAGCATGTTTTAGATTGTTTGAGAAATTTTGAAAACAGGGTTTTCAGACTTCTTAATAATGACTGGCATTTACTGATTATGCAATGGTGTCTCAGATATATTACCTGTTGTGACTAGTTTATTTTTTTTGCAAGCCCTTTGAATTTATTGATGAATACTTTGCATGCAATAAAATGTATAGATCTGACGTGTTTAGTTCACTATGTGTTTTTATCAGTTCTTAGTTCTTTAGTGTTTTGGTTGATTACAGAGTAGAGTAAATGAACTAAATGGGAGGAGGGGCCCCAGGGAGAATAACTTAATCCCTAGGGTGCTGGTGCTTATTAGCAGATCAAGGTTGTATTTGTTACTTCATTAGAAGACAGATGGTATTATTCCCATTTTCAAATAGAGAAACTGAGGCTCATGAAAATAAAGTGATTTACCCAAAGTAACATAGCTAGAAAGTGGCACAGTCAAGACAAAACAGTTTTTGTCTGGCTCTATAAATTTTTTGCTATTACAGACTGAAATAGTGACATTGGAATATATTTTTTTAACTCTGCTGGAGATAATTTCCTATGAGGGTTTATTAAAGTCCCATAAGTAAAATGAAAACAGTTCTTGATGTGGTGTCTTCTGGTTTCGAATGCTTCAAACTTCCTTAAAGCTTCCCAAACCATTATTTTCTGTTTTACCAGTTTCTATAATTGATATAGTATAGTTTTAGCAGGTATTCCTCTCCAGTGGTTCAGGTACTTAGATAAAATTAATTGTTGTGGGTAACCTAGTGCATTTTTACCTTTAAGTATCAAAGAAAGTATAGACCATTAAGAATGAAAAGAATTCAGTTTCTAGACAGTTCGTGCTATTACAGGACTCTTAGATACAAGATTTAAAAGCAGAAATGTTTAAGTGACATTCATTTTACTGGATAACAGCCAAAGCCTCATGCTTGAGACTAGATGATGGACAAGCAATTTGCCACGTTACTGGATGAAGAACATCTTCAGGTGCAGGAATGTAGTCTCTGATTCAGTCAGCATAGAGTTCCTGAACAGCTCAGGTTTTTCTTTCTTCTCTCAAAGTTTAGATTTCTTTATTCTCTGCAGCATGTTCTATTTTTTTGTTGTTCTGTTTGAAAATTGACATCAGATAAAGAAATACATATAATAGATGAAAGGGTAACTGAGAGTTCAGCCATTTTCATAAATTCTTTTTAAAAATTTGTTCATTTTATGAAAAATACTAGCACAGAAAATGAGATGGTTAAGACAGATTTCATGTGTAAACAATCATTTGTTCAACAGATATTCTAAAAGCATCTAGATGTGCTAAGTGGTTTTTTAAAAAATTCTGAGAACTTTTAATGGCTAGATAGCCTACTTGACATTCTCAAGAATACTGGAAACAGAGAATGGTTTTCTTTTAACGTATTGTTGATGGTTTCATCTCTTAGATTTTTCCCCCCTAGTTTCTTATAAACTGGTACAAACCTAAGAGTTTTTACTGTGAGATAATAGAAAATATATTGGTCTTTGCCCTCAGTTCCTGACACGGAGCCCCTGAAACGTTTATAATTTCCTGGGTGATGAATGTCTTTGTTCTGATGAGGTGACTGAGTGGGCTCCTGGATGAGGGCTGGTCACCAGAAAGACCAAGCCATGGTTAGAAGCTTGGTCAGCCCTGCCACCCATTCTCTTGAGAAGGGAGAAGGGCTGAAAATGGAGTTAATGATCGATCATGCCTACATGATGAAGCCTCCATAAAATCCCCAAAGTACGGGGTTCAGAGAGCTTCCAGGTTGGCGATCACGGGGAGGTGCTGGGAGAGTGGTATGGAAGCCACTGGACAAGGCATGGGAGCTCCACACCCCTTTCCACATACCTTGTCCTATGCTTCTCTTCCATCTGACTGTTCCTGAGTTATATCCTTTTACAGTAAACTTGATCTAGTAAGTAAATGTTTCTCTGAGTTGCGTGAGCCACTCTAGCAAATTAAGCAAACCTATGGAGGGGGTCATTGGAACCCCCAGTCTGTAGCTGGTCAGTCAGAAGCACAGGGGGTAACCTGGGCTTGTGACTGATATCTGAATTTGGGGAAGTATCAGTCTCGTGGGACTGAGCCCTTAACCTGTGGAATCTGATGCTTGCTCCAGGTAGACAGTGTCAGAATTGAGCTGAATTCCTGCCGGTGTCAGGGAATTGCTTGGTGGTGCTGGGGGAAACTGCCACACATTTGGTGACCGGAGTGAAGTGTTCTGTGTGAGTAGTAATGGAGATTCACAGGAGAAAAATAGTAGGGAAGAACTGGGTTTTTCCCTACATGGGAAGAAAGTAGGGGTTTTTCCTTTTTAACATCTCAAGAGTAATCCAGTGAGTGTTTCATACTACAATTTGCCCTACTCCTGATAACCCTTTCTCTGCTCTTACAATTAAAAAAAAAAAAGAGTGTGTGTGTGTTGCTGCATTTTGCTTTCTGTCTTCTTCCTCAGCTATAAGAGAATATAAGCTCTGTGAGGGCAGGGACGTTTCTTTGTTCATAAAGCACTCATAATATCCAGAACATAGTAGGTGTTCAAGAAATATTTTGTTGAATAAACAGCGTTTAGTTTAATTAATCATTTAAAAATGAAATCTAATATATGTACAAAAAAACATATAGGACATATGGGTACTTTAAAAAAGAAAAATAAACATCTTTGTCCCGCTGGCCAACTTTAAAAATAGTGCATTATCAATATTCTTGAAAGTTCCTCATATGCCTCTCTTCCTTCCTTTCCCAATCAGGAAAGCACTACTTTGAAGTGTTTTTTTTTTTTCTTATAAATTTATTTATTTTGTCTTCGTTGCGGTGCGTGGCCTTCTCCTTGTGGTGGCTTCTCTTGTTGCGGAGCACGGGCTCTAGGTGCACGGGCTTCAGTAGTTGTGGCTCACAGGCTTTAGAGCACAGGCTCAGTAGTTGTGGCGCACGGGCTTTGTTGTTCCGCGGCATGTGGGATCTTCCCAGACCAGGGATCGAACCCGTGTCCCCTGCACTGGCAGGCGGATTCTTAACCACTGCACCGCCAGGGAAGTCCCTGAAGTGGTTTTTATTCCCTTGTATTTTCTTCATTGTTTTTGACATATGGATGTAATTGTAAATATATTGTTTAGTTTTAGATTTGTTAAACTTTATATATATATGAAATCATACTGCCTGTATTCCTTTTCAGTTTGCTTTATTCATTCAGCATTAGGAGTTTGAGATTCTTTCATGTTAATACATGTAGATGTTTAACCTTCATCTTCAGTGTTATATAGAACTCAACTACATGACTGTGCCACAATTACCCATTATCCGATCTGTGAGTAACTGAATTGTTTCTAAGTTACAAACTATGCAACCACAGACATTTAAAAAAATACCTCCTGATGTACGTGCGCAAGAGTTTCTTTAGGGTAAGTATCTAAAGACTTTCTGGGTCATTTGGTTTTGTCAACTCAATAATGACAATCATTTTCCAAAGTGGTTGTACCAATTTATACTCCTATCATCCACTTCCATGAGAGTTCCAGTTTCTCTACTTCCTTGCCAGCGCTTGATATTTAAAAATTTTAACCACTGTGGTAGGTGTATAATAATATTACTCTGTGTGTGTGTGTGTGTTTTAAGAAAACATTTTTTATTTCATTCTTAACAACAGATGCTTGGGCATTTCACAGCTTCTCAAACCTTGGGGTCATATTGGGTGTCATCACCTCCTTTCCTGTGCCACATGATTTTCACATGGTATTTGTTTTTTTGTTGCAGCAACCACTGGAAAAACCAGCTTCACAAAGATATGGCAAAGATATGGCATTATGGCAAGGAATGTAAAGTGATCTAATGTTAACACGGAACTGCTGAACACTGAGCTTGTAGTTTGTGGAGTATCCGACAG
The DNA here is from genome assembly GCF_003031525.2 of Neophocaena asiaeorientalis asiaeorientalis. NCBI lineage: Eukaryota > Metazoa > Chordata > Mammalia > Artiodactyla > Phocoenidae > Neophocaena > Neophocaena asiaeorientalis. The sequence goes on along the minus strand of NW_020175018.1, from coordinate 10,303,041 downwards.
ATGTCACTGTGTTTCCCTTGAAAGTTTAAAATAACCGCAGCACCCTTGTGAGTTTGCTGTGGTTCCCCGAGGTGCGTGGATGCACATTTTAGGAACCATGGCCTTGGAATATTAATCATGGTTATCTTTAGGAAGTAGGATTTTTACTTATTTTTTTATACTTTCTGGGTTTTCTACATTTCTTTTATAATGAGCATATAATGCTTAAGAGGCATCAGAGAAAATATTATATATGTGTCCTGTTTGTAAAGTCCATACTTTATTTTACTTTTTTCTTAGTGTTTACCTAATGTCCTTTTTCTGTTCTACATAGGATACCACATTAGTCATATTTCCTCAGAGACCTCTTGACAGTGACAGTTTCTCAGATCTTTCCTATTTTTGACGACCTTGACAGTTTAAAGCATATTTGTCAAGTAGTTTTTCAGATGTCTTTCAACTGGGGAAGACCATGGGGTAAGATGTCGTTCTCATCACATCATATCGAGGGTCCATGCTGTCCACATGACTTATCACTGTTAATGTTAACCTTGATGCCTAGCTGAGTATCAGAGTTCTTGACTGTAAAGTTACTCCTTTATTCCCCACTTTCTTATTGTATTCTTTGGTAGGAAGTCACTATGTGCAGTCCACACTCAAAGAATGGGTGTTATGCACCACTTCCTTGAAGGCAAAATACGTAAATTATCTTAAATTCTTCTTCATTGGAGATTTGTCTGTTCTCCCACTTATTTATTTACTTAATTTATTGTCTGTCTGTTTATGTATTCAATCATTTATACAGTTGAACTCAAGGATTTTTTTTTATACTTTGGGTTATAATCCATTACTGCTTTATTTTTTGTTGTTGCTGAAATTGTTCCACCTTGACCATTGAGAGTTCTTCAATTGGCTGCTGTATCCCTTTGACATACTCCTGTCATTGTGGGTTTAAAATAAAAAAAATTTTTTAGAACACTTCTTACTTTCTAGCACTACAAGATGCTCCAGGCTCATCTTGTATATTTCTTGCCTCAGTCATAGAATCAGACATTTCTCCAAGGAACACTGTTTCATTTTATAGGAAAATGGGATTTGGTACTGGGGTATTGGTTATTTGTATATATGTTTATTGGTTATTTGTATATCCTGTTTGTTATGTAACAAGCCTGTTCAAGACTTTTGTCAGAGTTGAGTTGTTGCAGCAGAGAGTGTATGACTCACAAAGCCTAAAACATTTACTATGTGGCCCTTTATAGGAAAAGTTTGCTTGCCTCTATAGTTATGATAACTATTATAATATATGATAACTATTATAATGTCAGTTCTTACCTCTATAGTTATCATAACTATTATAATAGTTATGATAACTATTATAATGGGTTGGTTTTGATTGGTTGATTTTTCTCATCATCAGTGGTCGTATTTTTCCACTTCTTTGCTTTTTTAAAATTTTATTTTATTATTATTATTTTTTTTTTGGCCACGCCCCACGGCATGTGGGATCTTAGTTCCCCGATCAGGGATCAAACCCATGCCCCTGCATTGGAAGCACGGAGTCTTAATCACTGGACTGCCAGGGAAGTCCCTTTTTTTTTTTTTTTTTCTTTTCTTCTTTTTCCCCCTCCTTCTTTGGATGCCTGGTAATCTTTGACTGGATGCTAGACATTGTGCAGGGATTGGAGTTTTGTTTTTCTTCTTATAAATTTCTGGAGATTTTCCCTGAGATGCAGTTAAATTATTTGGAAATACCTTGATGCTTCTGGGTCTTGGTTTTAAGCTTTGTTGGGTGGACCAGGGCAGCATTTAGGGCTATTGTCACTAGGGCTTGTCATTCTCTAGTACTATGGCAAGACCCTTCTGAATACCAAGGAATTACAAGGTTTTCCAAGTCTAGCTGGTGGGAACAGACACTGTTGTTGGTCCTGTAACAATAAGCTCCCAGCATTGTTCCCTCTAGTCCTCTCTGATGATTCTTTCCTCTGTCTTTGGTGGTTTGCTTCCATTCATGGGCTGATGTGTATTCAGTGGAATACTTGAGAGGAACTCCCTGCACATCTCCAGCATTTTCTCTCCTATACAATATCCTGCCCTGTGAACTCTAGCTGCGTTGGTCTCCCTGGACTCTCAGCTCTGTCTTTTCAGCTTGTGATATCCCTTGGGCTCTGCCTGGTTTCCCTTTCCCTGCACCACACCCAGGAAATGCTCTCAAGGCCGTGTCTTGGGGGCAATTATAGAACTCACCTTTTTTTGTCCTCAGAGATCACTGGGGGTTTTTTGTTGTTGTTGTTTCTCGATGTACAGTGTCTTGAAAAACCATTGTTTATCTATTTTGCTGATTTCTTTTGGTTGTTTAATGTAGGAGGGTAAATCTGATCCCTGTTACTACATCTTGGCCAGAAGTAGAAGTCCTTGAAATCTTTTTTTTTTAATCCTGAGTGAGTGTTTAATTTTGTCAGATCCTTTTTCTATATCTATTGAGATGATCGTATGATATTTTTTTCTCTTTTTTTTCCCCTGTTAATGTGTGTTGAATTACATTGATTTTCTTTTTTTCCCTAATGTTAAATCAACCTCACATTTCGGGAATAAACCCTTGTTTATTTGTTTACTTGTGCATGATAAATAATCCTTTTTAATATATTCGCTGTATTCAATTTACTAGTATATTTTTTAGGATTTTTGTGTCTATGTTTATGTTCATATGCTGCCCTTCCTTAGGTTATGACATCAGGGTTATCCTGGTTTATAAAATGGATTGGGAAACATTCCTTCTTTTTCTCTAGAAAGGTTTGCATAATATTGATGCTTTTTCTTCCATAAATGGTTAGACAAATTCTCTGGTGAAGCCATGTGATGATTTTATTTGGGAAACTGCTTAATTACAGATCTGTGTCTTTAATAAACTTAGGACTATTGAGATCTTTTAATTTTTGTTTCAGTTTTGGTCAGCTGTTTTTCTAAGAAGACAAATGATCCTTTCAAGGTCATACATCTAATAATGAATAAAACTTCCAGTCCTGATCTTCTTCAGACTATGTCATACCATCTTAATATATACTTTTAAATTTGTATACTTTTTTATCCTCTCTGGTGGATTGTAAACTAGCAAGCAGGTTCTATCTCTGATAAAACTTAGTATCATCTGAAGCTTAGGGCCAAATAGATGTTTGAATTAACTTAAAGCATAGTTGGGTTTGTATTGAGATTTTAAGTGGAGAGACCTTGATTTAAGTGGTTGTTTCAGTACTTCATTTGGGCTCCGTCAGTCTCTACAATGTACATTTTACCTCTTTGACAGTGGGTATTGTTGTTTATGTATTGAATTAAAAGATAGGAATAATGAATTGAAAGTATAGTTCTTGGGACTTCCCTGGTGGCACAGTGGTTAAGAATCCGCCTGCCAGTGCAGGGGACAAGGGTTCGATCCCTGGTCCAGGAAGATCCCACATGCCATGGAGCAACCAAGGCTATGCGCCACAACCACTGAGCCTGCGCTCTAGAGCCTGTGAGCCACAATTGCTGAGCCCATGTGCCACAACTACTGAAGCCTGCACGCCCCAGAGCCCGTGTGCCGCAACTACTAAGCCCACGTGCTGCAACTCCTGAAGCCTGCACGACTAGAGCCCGTGCTCCACAACAAGAGAAGCCACCACAATGAGAAGCCCGCACACTGCAACAAAGAGTAGCCCCCCACTCGTTGCAACTAGAGAAAGCCTGCGCGCAGCAACTAAGACCCATGCAGCCAAAAATAAATAAATAAATAAAATTTTTTAAAAAAAGTATTCTTAAATTTTGGAAGTACCATTTATATTATTGTATTTATTTTTCTATATTTCACTCAATTTTTTTATTTCCTAAAACTTAGTAGAATAGATATCTGTCTATAATTCTAGGGCAATTGAAAGAAAAATAACTCTAGTTCAGAATATGATTTACCAAAACCATTTTTTATTTCTATTCAAGAGAGATTGTAACTTGAATTGAATTCTGTGATCAGGGAGAGTTAGTGAATATGTAACATTTCAATACCATAAAATGTTTCCATCTTGTTATAGTAGATTTAGTTTAAGATTCACCTGTTAGGGAAGAATGTGAGTTTGAAGTGGAGAGGGTTCAGTTGAAGGTCTCTTTCTATAAAAGATGTAGTCCATTGACAACAGAAATATTACCTAGCAGCAGTTTACAGGTGCCAAGAGAGGCCAGAAAAGTATTGTAGTAGAAATTGTACAGGAGAGCTGTGAAACTAGATCCCTGATGATGTCAGGCAGGAAATAAAGCTTACCAGTCTAAAAAAATTTTACTGGATGGCTAGGCCATTGGAAATGAATCTTCCCGTGCTTGTATTTTTTATTGGGCTTTTGTTTTATTTTTTAAATGTTATTTAATTTTATTATTTATGTATTTATTTATCTGTGGCTGTGTTGGGTCTTCATTGCTGTGTGCAGGCTTTCTCTAGTTGCGGCGCGCGGGCTTCTCACTGCAGTGGCTTCTCTTGTTGCGGAGCATGGGCTCCAGGTGCACGGGCTTCAATAGTTGTGGCACACGGGCTTCAGTAGTTGTGGTTTGCAGGCTCTAGAGCACAGGCTCAGTAGTTGTGGCGCACGGGCTTAATTGCTTCGCGGCATGTGGGATCTTCCTGGACCAGAGCTCGAACCCGTGTCCCCTGCGTTGGCAGGCAGATTCTTAACCACTGCGCCACCAGGGGAGTTCCTATTGGGCTTTTATGTTAAATAGACAGTCAGTTACTTACACTTAAGTAATTTAAACTGTTTAAAAAATTTAAACCAAAATTTTCTTAGAAATTTTCTAAGATCATATTGAATAAATATTAACTTATTTATATCTTTTTCCTATAAAGTATTTAATTCTCTGAGATTAAGGTTTGGAAATGCATTAAGAGAGGGGGTTTTAAGTTCTTGGAGATAAAATAGAGTAAGTAATTAAAGCAGTTTCCTTTTCTGTGCCAAAAATGGAAATACAGAAAATACAATTAAGCAATTGTACCAGAGTATTTATCTGTGATTCTCTTTATTTCTAAAGTACAACATTTCCCATTTCCACTGTACGCATTCAGATATATTATACAGAATCATTGAGCCTAAAAGGACTTTGAAGGAACGTCTGCTGGGATTGGTTTATTTTGTGCGGAAGAGGAACAAGGAAGGTATCTTTGAGATACAAGTAATTTGCCTAGTGTCATGAAGGGAATAGGAACATTTTTAGCACTTGAGGAAATAGAACTTTTCCTTAATTACTGTTGTGTTAGTGAGTTATTTGAAATTTGATATGTATGGTGATGGCTTGGTTTTCTCACCACCAGATGGCTTCTCAAAGTTGGTATGTCGCTTTTAGTGACTGCCAGCAAAAGTAAAAACTGTCAAGCCCCTTTGAAGGTCATTATCATTTAGGAAACAAAAACAGTGTTAACATTTTAAATAAGAATAGCTTTAGATTCTTAGAATTGAGAGAAGGTTATTATGAAATTGTTTAATTTAAGCTTTCTAGGCTGTTTCTATACTGGTGACACACTCTTCTGTCTTTTATTATGCATGCCCCTTGAAGTTCACGGATAGGTTTTAGACTAATGTTATAGAATATTAAAAGGAATAGAGATGGTCCGTAACTTCAGTTATACGCAGTCCTTGTAACTGTGTTGTACATTGAAATCTTACCTAGGGCAAGACTTAAAATCAGTCTGGTTCACTTCTGGTTCATAGAACATTGATACTAAGAATTTAAAAAATGCATTCAGCATAACATCATTAAAGAAATTTTTGAAGAAGCAAAAAAACAATTGCCACTTAATTTGAGAAAAATTTCTTTTATAAAAAAGTTTTATTTTGAGCTCAGATTGCAGCTGTATTATAGCCTGTACAGCAGAGCCAGTATTGAAACAGAGCTTAAAAACTAGGATTCTAGGGCTTCCCTGGTGGCACAGTGGTTGAGAATCCGCCTGCCGATGCAGGGGACACGGGTTCGTGCCCCTGTCTGGGAGGATCCCACATGCCGCGGAGCGGCTGGGCCCGTGAGCCATGTCAGTTGGACCTGCGCGTCCGGAGCCTGTGCTCCGCAACGGGAGAGACCACAACAGTGAGAGGCCCGCGTACCACAAAAACAAAAACTAAGTGTTCAAAACTTATGACGAAGCTACAGTAATCAAGGCATTGTGGTCCTGGCATAAAGACGGGCATATAGATCGGTGGAATAGAATTGAAAGTCCAGAAATGAAACCTATACATCTCTGATCAATTGAGTTTCAGTAGGGATGCCAAGAGAAGTCAGTGGTGAAATAATAGTCTTTTCAACAAAAGTGCTGGGACAGCTGAACATCCACATGGAAAAGAATGAAGCTGGACCCCTCACCTCACATCATGTATGAAAATTAGCTCCAAGTGGATCATAAATATGAATGTAAGAGCTAAAACTAAAACTCAGAAGAAGACATAGAAGTAAATCTTTGTGACTTTGGATTAGGCAATGGTTTCTTTGATATGACACCAAAAGTGCAAGTGGCAAAAGAAAAAATAGATAAATTGGACTATATCAAAATTAAAAACTTTTTTTTGCTTCAAAGGACACCCTCAAGAAACTGAGAAGACAACCCACAGAATTGCAGAATTGATTTGCAAATCATGTATCTGATAAGGAATGTATCCAGAATATTAAAAAACTCTTACAACTAATAAAAAGACAAATAATCCAATTTAAAAGTGAGCAAAGGATTTTAGTAGTCATTTCTCCAAAGAAAATACATACTTGGCTGGCAAGCACATGCAAAGATGCTCAACATCACTAATCACTAGGGAAATTTGAATCAAAACAATGAGATACCGTTTTGTACCCACTAGTATGGCTATAATAAAAAAGAAAATTACAAGGTTGATGAAGAAATTGTGCCCTCACTACACACCTGGTGGGATTGTAAAGTGATGTAGCCGCTTTTGCATAATTTGGCAGTTCCTCAAAAAGTTAAGAACAGAGTTACCATGTGACCCAACAACTCCACTTGTAGGTATATACTCAAGAAAAATGAAAACGTATGTTCACACGAAGCCTTGTACACAGATTTTCAAGGCAGCATATTTATAATAGCCAAAAAGTAGAAACAACCCGAGTGTTCATCAGCAGATGAATAGTTAAATTTAGAATTTTTTTTTTTTTTTTAATTTTTTATTTATTTATTTTTGGCTGCATTGAGTCTTTGTTGCTGCGCTGGGCTTTCTCTAGGTGCGGCGAGCGGGGGCCGCTCTTCGTCATGGTGCGCGGGCTTCTCATTGCGGTGGCCTCTCCCGCTGCGGAGCACGGGCTCTAGAGCACAGGCTCAGTAGTTGCGGTGCACGGGCTCAGTTGCTCCGCGGCATGTGGGATCCTCCCGGACCAGGGCTCGAACCCGTGTCCTCTGCATTGGCAGGCGGACTCCCAACCACTGCGCTACCAGGGAAGTCCCATGTATCCAGAATATTAAAAAAACTCTTACAACTAATAAAAAGACAAATAATCCAATTTAAAAGTGAGCAAAGGATTTTAGTAGTCATTTCTCCAAAGAAAATACATACTTGGCTGGCAAGCACATGCAAAGATGCTCAACATCACTAATCACTAGGGAAATTTGAATCAAAACAATGAGATACCGTTTTGTACCCACTAGTATGGCTATAATAAAAAAGAAAATTACAAGGTTGATGAAGAAATTGTGCCCTCACTACACACCTGGTGGGATTGTAAAGTGATGTAGCCGCTTTTGCATAATTTGGCAGTTCCTCAAAAAGTTAAGAACAGAGTTACCATGTGACCCAACAACTCCACTTGTAGGTATATACTCAAGAAAAATGAAAACGTATGTTCACACGAAGCCTTGTACACAGATTTTCAAGGCAGCATATTTATAATAGCCAAAAAGTAGAAACAACCCGAGTGTTCATCAGCAGATGAATAGTTAAATTAGATACGGTATTTCCACACAGTGGAATATATCCAGTCATAAAGGAAATGAAATATTGACACATGCTACAGTATTGATGAATCTTCAAAACATTATGTTAAGTGAAAGAAGCCAGTCATTAAAGTCCACATATTGTGTGATTCCATTTATGTAAAACATCCTGTACAGGCAAATCCATAGAGGGAGAGAGTAAATTCATGGTTGCCAGGGTTAGGGGTAGAGGAAAATGAAGAGTGACTGCTAATGGATATGAGATTTCTTTTAGGAGGTGATGAAAATGTTCTGGAATTAGGTAGTGATGATTGACATAGAATTTTTGTGAATTTACTAAAAACCAATGAGTTATACAGTTTAAAGAGGTGAGCTTTATGGCATGTGGATTATATCTCAAGTAAGCTGTTATTAAAAATACCCTGTGTTATAAATAACTTACTCTAATGACTAATAAAAGATTGTTTGTGATAAAAAATGAATTGGAATCATAAAGCAATTAACCACTTCCAGATCAGGTGGTGACTGAGAAGCAGCTGAGAAAAAAATTGCATGAGCCTCCAGCAGACACCAAATAAAACTTGGCATTATACAGTTGCTGCTGTACGGCCAAATGTAAGGTAGCAATTTTGTTTAGACTTTTTTGGAGTAGGCCATTTTGATTTAAATTGAAGATAGTTCTTAGTTTGAAATATATATTTTGTGCTTGTAACAGGTTTTTACTTAGGTGGGTTAAAACAGTGATTACAAAATTAGAATGTGACAAAATAAAACCTTGTACCTGAATTCCAATTTGTTGTCAAATTATTCACTAAACAAATGGGAGAAAGAATTGTTTGGGCTGCAAATGTACTACCTCATTATTACTTAGATAGAAATAGATGCTGTCTTCTGGGAAGCATCTTGAATTACTTTCAGAAAGATATTTGGTGACTTGCGTGATTGGGTCAGGTCAGTATTTTTATCTTTGACATTTGCTATTTCTGATGAATTTTTTTTTTTTTATAGGAGATGGAGCAGCCTGCTCTTTTCTTAAAAAATTTATTTTTGGCTGTGTTGGGTCTGCCTTGCTGTGCACGGGCTTTCTCTAGCTGCGGCGAGTGGGGGCTACTCTTTGTTGCGGTGCCTGGGCTTCTTATTGTGGTGGCTTCTCTTGTTGTGGAGCACGGGCTCTAGGCGTGCAGGCTTCAGTAGTTGTGGCACGCGGGCTCAGTAGTTGTGGTGCATGGGCTCTAGAGTGCAGGCTCAGTAATTGTGGCGCACGGGCTTAGCTGCTCTGTGGCGTGTGGGATCTTCCCAGACCAGGGCTCGAACCCGTGTCCCCTGCATTGGCAGGTGGATTCTTAACCACTGCGCCACCATGGAAGTCCCTGAATGTTTGTTTTAAAAAATGGTTTAGCTATAACCTGGATTTTTGGAATTGTACCAACACTACTGTTGTAATTTTATATAAACATTTCCCTGGGTTTATCATCTTTCATTTATTGCTAGTCGGTATTAGATTTTAGTATGATAATGGAAGTCAAAACTTTACTCATGTGATTATCCACTTTAAATTTCCTTTAATCATTAAAAAAAAGATGAACTTAATTTTACAGTACAATTTGACCCATGGGGTTATGTTATTTTAAGGAATGCTAAAGCCCTCCCAACTTTGTGAAGCAGCATGCCCAGATGGTTAATTTGGGAAAGTATTTGACTTAAGGGCCAATTAAACTTTTGTTTTGGGCTAGCCAGTAGCTTCTTTGAGATAACTATCCTAAAGTGATTTTAGCTTTCTGCTGAAACAAACAGTGCAAAGAATTTTTTTCCTTGCTTTCCCTGCAGAGAATTACTAAGTAAAGTACACTGCAACAAATCGCTTCATTTTGCAGCTTTTGTGAAATTTTTGTTTTGTTTGTTTTTCCTTTGATGTGTTGAGAGCTGGCAAAGAAGATGACCTGACAGGCAGAATTAGACTGAAATCTTTGGGGCGATTGTTAAGTGTTTGGATCCTCAAGCCTGATGCCTAGAGGAAGTGTTGGCAAGGGTAGAACTATAAATCTTAAATTGTTACTTAGTTAAGATGCATTCATGACTCTTCTCCATTAAGATTTGGAGTTAACTGTTTGTAACTAGTTACAGCCATGTAACAGGTATAGCTCATACTAGAAACTCCTTTGTCATTTTTCCAGTTACTCTGCTAGGTGGGTTTTAATATAATAGGAAGAATATGATGTCAGCTCTTTCATACTTTGGACTAGAATGATTTTGTTCTCTTGTCAACTTGAAGAGACTAGCTGAATCCCTTTCTAGTGGCTGGCCTTAGTATTTGATTGTAGATTTTGTGTTCATTTCTACTTGGGGAAGTAATCCTATTAGGATATATATTGCCAATTGTATGTGAAGGTGAGCTATATGGAGCATAAAATTAGATACACTTCCTTCCTTTGGCTCACAATCTAAATTTAGTAGGCGAGAATCTCCTTTGGTAGATGTCATTAAAAATAGAAGATACCCATCTGTCTGGAATGGTTTAGATACAATTCTGCCTACAGGCTTGGAGATGAATTATATAATGCAGACTTTCTTTTAGCCCTAGGATTCTTAGAAAAATAATGTTTTCTTTGATACAGAGGCCAAGAGTGTACAGTTTCCAGTGTTGACTTTAAATTATCCTGTAATTCTGTGGAAATCAAGAAGAGCTAAGAGAATTGAATTTTGAGAACTTTAGAAGATAAGATGAAACAATACACTTGATTAAGAAAATTGGCTTTGAAGTAAAAATGTAGTTCCAATCCTATATTTACAACTTACTAGCTGTGTGAGAAAGTTCCTTAACCTCTTGGAGATTATAACCTCATTTATAATGTTGGGATAGGAAGCTGACTTCGTAGGGCTGCAGAGGAGTAAATTGAGTTAACATGTATTTTTGCAAAACACTTTCTTCAGTGCCTGCGTGCAGAAGGCGTTGCTTGGTGGGAGTTATTGTTTATGGTAATATTACTTTTGGTTCCCTTTATTCAAAATTATGTCACCTTGATGTTAAAAAAAAAAGTCTTAATTTAGAGCTCAGGGTTTAATATGGGGGCAGAGATGAACAGGGAAATCCTAGGGGTATTTGAAGTCATGGAAATCGTTGAGAAGAGTACTGAAAAACCATCCCCAAAGGAGTACTTGTATTTTGGGAATGCAGAAGAAACAGAGAAATAGAGAAAGCCATCAATAAGGTGAAAAGAGAACAAAGAGGATAATGTCAGGGAATTCAGGAGGCAGGTTGCTCACCAGGTCAAATATTTTCTTCAGAAGTTCATTCAAAAATATTTTAAAACACCCTGTGATGTGAGGTAATGGAAGGACCCTGAGGAGACCACTGAACTGGGCAGGTAGGATCTTTGAGAGAATAGAAAAATGTCCATAGACCCAGATTTTCTTGGGTAGAGAAGTAAATGTATAAAAGTAGTAAAAGTAAAAAAGTGGAAGTGGAAGCCATGAGTATAAGATGGATCCTTATGAACATTTGGTTGTACAGATAAAGAGAGAGAGAACTTAAGGGGCAGGAGAAAGGGTTTGGGTTTGTTTGTTTTATTTAGGAACGAAAAAAATGAGCATGTTTGTGGAGTCTGAGGGAGAAATTAAACACACTGTCCAGAGAATAATTGCCGGGCAGGTCGTGGCGTGAGACAAGTGGGAATGGGATCCAGTGCACAGGTGGAGGCTGAGAGGAGCAGCTGTTCTTCAGTAGAAAAGGTGGAAAGGAGGATGACATGTAAGTTTGAGGCAGGAGGGCCTCTATTTAAGTGGGGAAATGGACAGTGAACTTATTGAGATAATAACAGAGCAGTGGCCCTCAACTGAGGATGATTTTGCCTCCAGGGGACATTTGGCCATGTCTGGCGACATTTTTGATTGTCCTAAGTTGGGGAATGTGCTACTGGCATCTAGTGTACAGAGGAGAGGCATGCTGTTGGCCTGCTGCAGTGTACAGAGCAGCCTCCACCATCAAAGAATGCTCTGGGCCCAAATGCTAAGAGTTCTGCAGTTGAGAACCTTGCCCTAGATCACAGCATTTCTGCAACATGATCTTCAACAAAAGGCAAAAAGTTTGAATAACAGCTTGATATATCACCTCTTAGAAAGTCACAGGACGTATTAAAGTCTGAAAAATCCTCAGGAGAAAATCTAAACTGTTTGACTGACTGACTTCCCCAAACCCCTATTATAACAACTGTTAACCTTCTGAGAAATACGTTTAGGAGAAGATTGTACTTTAATTTATTGGCTGGCTGGTACTGTGTATTCATCTTAGCTCAGAATCTATCAATAAATGATAGCTGCTATTATTACTATCTCCCACCCCCCGCTTTCAAATGTGAAATCCTGGGCCACTTCTGACAAATGTGTTACAAGTTACAATTTTAAGGTAAATGTAGGCAATGTGAACAGTCAACACAAAAATAAGAGCTACTTCTCATAGGTCTGTAGAATACACTGATAATTGTGCTTTTAACATCTTACATTAGAGTGTGGTGGTTCCCCAAAGATTTAGACATAGAATTACTACACGATCTAATAATTCCACTTCTGTGTATATACCGAAAGGATGAAAGCAGGGACTTGAACAGATACATGTACACCGGTGTTCATAGCCACATTATTCACAATAGCCAAAAGGTGGTAACAACCCAAGTGTCCATCCACGGATGAATGGATAAACAAAATGTGGTATATACATATAATGGAGTATTATTCAACTGTCATAGGGGTGAAATTCTGACACATGCTACAACATGGATGAACCTTGAAAACATTATGCTAAGTGAAATAAGCCAGACACAAAAGGACATTATGCTAAGTGAAAAAAAAGATTGTGTGATTCCACCTGTCTGAGGTACTTAGATTAGTCAGATTCATAGAGACAACATAGAATGGTGGTTGCCAGGGGTTGGGGGGAGGAGGGATAGAGAGTTGTTCAGTGGGTACAGAGTTTCAGATCTGAAGATGGAAAAGTTCTGAACGTGAATGGTGGTGATGGTTGCACAGCAGTGTGAATGTACTTCATGCCACTGAATTGTATACTTAAAAATGGTTAAAATGGTAAATTTTGTGTTATGTATGGCCACAGTAAAACAAAACAAAAAAAACAAATCTCAGGATATTTAGCAGTCAAGGGCTTTGCTGATGGTTTTTATAGAGCTTTAAAAAGGTCAGCAGAGACTGGTTTTAAACTACAGATACTGTTCCAATGAGACAGTTACACTAAACAAAACATACATTCATTTGTTGTACCAGTGATTAATATAAGTTTAACACCCCTTACTAACAGGCATGTAATTTTCCCATGTTCATTATTTACTCAATCTGTTTTTTAAAATTGTCTAAAAATGTTTGCATCAAAAGTAGTATTGGAGACATTTATCTAGGGTAATGGTTTTTCTTAATCTGTGATTTTCCAATAGAGAAGAAATGGGAAAAAGGAGTGAGAGTTTTGAAATTGTAAATGTACTTACTGATTAAGGGATAAGAACACATGCACACAAACCCAGGAATTATCTTACTTCAGCTAAAACAAGAACAAAACCTCAGATCTCCACTTCTAGTCTCTGTAATTGCTTTTGGAATAATAGCTATAACCTCAGACAGACTGAAAGTTTAATAACTAGATTGGAGGTTTCCTTTGCAGTAACAAATAGGAAAAACACCACCAAAGAAGTTCTCTCCCACATCTACCTCCTCCATTTCTTTTTTTAAGAAATTTTTTTTTAATTGAAGTAAAGTTGATTTACAATGTTTTGTTAGTTTCTGGTGTACAACGATTGATTCAGTTATACATATATATAATGGTTTGCATCTGCTAATCCCAAACTCCCAATCCATCTCTCCCCCAACCCTTTCCATTTCCTTTTTTTTTTTTTGCGGTACGTGGGCCTCTCACTGTTGTGGCCTCTCCCGTTGCGGAGCACAGGCTCGGGACGTGCAGGCTCAGCGGTCATGGCTCAAGGGCCCAGCCGCTCCGCGGCATGCGGGATCTTCCAGGACCGGGGCACGAACCTGCGTCCCCTGCATCGGCAGGCAGACTCTCAACCACTGCGCCACCAGGGGAGCCCCCTCCATTTCTTTTTTTTTTTTGTTTTTCCCCCTCCATTTCTTAATTTACAAGCAGTATGACTGTATCTCACTGCCATGCCTCATCTTTGTCAATTATAATGTTATGGGTTATTGGCCCGCCAAATTTTTTCTGGTGTATAACATTGAACAGTGTCAAATGAGTTTAAAACAATCCTGTCATTCAAAAGAGTTTATCTCTTGAAGGCTTAGTTTGATTTTGTACACTAGTATAATCATTTCGCGGTAAATAAATGGTACGCTGCTTTAGTAAGTCTCTTTTAATCCAGGTTTAACATCCAGTAAGAGATCATTTTTATTGTTATATTTTCAGTTATGTTCTGAATATGTTTATATTCTTAAATGTTGGTATTGAAATTTCTATTGCTTGTTGACTGTTATTTAATTCTTGAAGGTTCATGAAGCATCTGTAATCTCTTCTTTGAAATGCAGATATATTTTAAGCCACATATCCTTCTGAAATATCCAGCACATTTTTTGCCAATAAGTAAAGGATATTCCTTGGAAGCACCAAATTTCACATAGGAGTTAGAGAGACTAACAATACACATACAGTTCATACAATTCTTTCTCTTCTTCCTGCCTCCTTAAATCACAAGACTCTAAGGGAGAACATCCTGATTTTTAATTTGAATTTTATATGTATCTAAATATATTTACATATTTAAGTATTGATGTATTGAAAGTTATTAGAATAAAGAAAATAAAATTTTTAATTCTACCCATTTTTGGAAGGCTAAACTTAGTGACAGGTCATTTAAAAAAAAAAAAAGGAAAAAGGCATGGCATTGTTCCAGGAAAGGGTCTTGGTTGAGAATTACAGGTCCTAATTCCAGCCAACTTAAACAGCAAAGGAATTTATTGGAAGATTGTCAAGTACCTCATAGCACTGATGGAAAGACTGGAGAATCTGGTTCAAAAAACAGGCAGGAACAAGGGAATCAGAAGGCCTGGAATTACTGCCAAAGTCATACCACCTGAAGACCTTGGTTAGAGATGTGTGGTTAAGGTTACTGTTAACGGTATGAGTGTGTTCCCCTAAAATACGTACGTTCAAATCCTAACCCCCAGAGTAGATGGGGCCTTTGGGAGGTGCTTAAATCATGAGAGTGGAACCTCACGGATTAGTGCCTTATAAAGGAGGCAACAGAGAGATTCCTCAGCCCCTTTGCACTGTGTGATGATATCACGAGAAGTGTGCACCCTGGAAGAGAGTCCTCACCCACCCATGCTAGCGACCTGGTCTCAGACTTCAAGCCTCCAGAGCTGTGAGAAATAAATTTCTATTGTTTATAAGCCATCCAGTCTGTGATCATTTTTAATAGCAGCCCAAATGCACTAAGACAGACACTGTTGTTGCCCCTTCTGAGCCCTGCTATTGCATCTGTTGCAGGAATGACTTCTGAACTTAACCATTTCTTTTTTTTTTTTAAAGGGAACAAACTTAAAAAAATATATATATATTTATTTATTATGTATTTATTTATTTATTTTGGCTGCACCAGGTCTGAGATGTGGCACGCGGGCTCTAGTTCCCTGACCAGGGATCTAACCCCGCCCTCCTGCACTGGGAGCACGAAGTGTTACCCACTGGACCACCAGAGAAGTCCCTGAACTTACCATTTCTTGAGTCACTGGCTCTATCTCAAGGAGCTTTAAAAGGATTACTCTGGCTCCTACATCAAGAATGAAGTAAGGGGTTTAGTAGTAGAAGTGGGGAGAACCAGTTGTGAGACTCCAGTATAAATGATGTTGACTTAGATTAGGATAGTGACAGTAGAACGGATAAGAAATGGACAGATTCATGAAATAGCCCACTAGGTTGCTACTGAAATTCTTTTTTGGGGAAAAATTCTTTTTCATCATCTTCTTTCTCCTTTTTATCTTTCTCTTCCTCTCCCTCCTCTTTTCCTATTTCTCTTCCTTCTTTTTCTTTCTCAGACTCCAGACCTATCTAGAGGCCTTGATGCAGTCTTATCTTGCACAGGGCAGTGTAACTAATCTAGCAGATATTTCATAGCATCCTTAATTCATTAAGAAAATTTTTCTAAGCTTCTCTGTGTACAGTGTGGTGGTGCTAAAGGGGGTTGCAAGTTTTAGTCATTCTAGAAGTGAGTTCAAGTCTAGACACTCAGAAATGATGCCTTTCTTCCAGGGCACTACACGATTGCTAACTAGACTGACCAGCCATTTTCTAGGTGTAGGTTAATTGACACCACATAATCTCACTTTCATCTAAACTTTTTTCTCCAGGACTCATTAGTCCCTTTTATTAAGTCTTTTGTTGTATACTGGTTATTTGAAATAGGCCAAATGCATATCCATTATTTAAAAATGTAATGAGAAAGAAAACAGTATCTTTTTTTAAAATTCTCTTAAAACAGTGATTTTTAAATGGAACTAATCATCAGAAATGACTCAAATAGTTAAAAAAAAAAAAAGAATCCCAGCACTCTTGAATCATAATATCTGGAAGTAGGTCTCAGAAATCTTTATTAAAAAAAAAAACAAAAACCAGGGACTTCCCTGCTGTTCCACTGGTTAAGACTCCGTGCTCCCAATGCAGGGGCCCTGGGTTTGATCCCTGGTCAGGGAACTAGAGCCTGCATGCCACAACTAAAGATCACGCATGCCGCAATGAAGATACCACACATGGCAATGAAGATCCCGCGTGCCGCAACTAAGACCCGGTGCAGCTAAATAAATAAATAAATATTAAAAAAAAATTCCTGGATAATCAGCCAGGTTTAGGAAACATAGCTTTATGCTATTCAGACTAGATTTACTCTTTACAGGGAGAGTTAATTAAATTCTTGTTTCTTAATGGGAGGGATCCATCATAGATGACTATTTGGATTTCTCAGCTTGATTTTAAAATTAGGCATTTGTGTCACCCTTGAGATTGATTTCATAAGATTAGAGATAGTTTTTTTGGGGGGGTGGTAGAGGTGGATTACATTAATTTTTCTTTGACCCTGTGGCTTTTTTGTAATTATACAGTTTTTCTTTCATCTCCTTAAGTATAAGAAACTTGTTCTCTATATTACAAGAATATAGCCCTCTAAACTTCAGCTTCGAGCAAGTTTGTATAAAGCTAGATCACTGCTTCTCAAACTTAATGTGCCTGGACATCACCAGGAGAGCTTGTTAAAATGCAGATTCTGATTGAGTAGGTCTGAGATGGAGTCTGAGATTCTACATTTCTGATGAGCTCTGCTGTGATGCTGATGTTTCTGGTCTGCAGATCTCATTTGAGTAGTAAGAGGCTAGATGATAGTTGTGTTATTCTTTGATCGTTCATCTTTGTGTGAGTTACTCTGCTTTGGGACTAGTTTGGGGACTGTTTAGTTTGACCAAAGGTTGAGTAGTACATTTTAAGAAGATTGGATTATGTAACCTTTTAATGCTTTTTCCCTATATTTTTGAAGGTTATAGTACTATATATAGCCTAAGGTTTTTAGTTTCAGGCTTTGGAACTAAGTAAGTGTCATAAATAGTATAATTTTTATTGAATCATTAAACATGTATCAGCAAAATTGGTTTATCTACTTGAGGTAGTCTGAACTACAAGTAGAGTTGTAACTGAATTAAGAATAAGAGAGAAAGTGATATAATGTTGAAAATTATTTTTAGATGTGCAGGATATACCTAAGGATTGGGGAATTTGTGTTTTGCAGAATTGAGAATGCTTTGGATAAGGTATATGTTATGTTAGAGAAGTGGTTCTTAGCTAGGGATGATTTTACCTCCCAGGGCACATTTGGTAGTATCTGCAGGTGTTTTTATTTTTTTTTTTTATTTTTTTTTACATTTATTTATTTAATTATTTGGCTGTCCCAGGTCTTAGTTGTGGCACACGGGATCTTCAATCTTCGTTGTGGCATACAAACTCTTAATTGCAGCATGTGGGATCTAGTTCCCTGACCAGGAATCGAACCTGGGCTCCCTGCATTGGGAGCACGGAGCCTTAGCCACTGGACCACCGGGGAAGTCCCTGCAGGTGTTTTTAATTGTCACAACAAGTAGGGTGCTAGTGGTGCTACTTGTATCCAGTGGGTAGAGGCCAGGGATGCAGCTAAACACTCTGTAGTGCACAAGACAGCCACACACAACAAAGAATTATTTGGCCCCAAATGTTAGTAGTGGCAAGGTTGAGAAACCTATGTTAGAGAATCTTCACAAGTACTTGATTAATGTTTAAATTAAAAATAATACAGAAGGGACTTCCCTGCTGGACCAGTGGTTAAGACTCTATGCTCCCAATGCAGGGGGCCCAGGTTTGATCCCTATTCAGGGAACTAGATCCCGCATGCCAAAACTAAAGATCCCGCACACTGCAACTAAGACCCCTAGCAGTCAAAATAAATAAATAAATATTTAAAAATAATAATAATACAGAAAATACAAATAGAAAATAATTATTCATATTCACACCAAATTTAACCAATGTTAACATATTTGTTGTCATATTTGATTTTAGGCTTTTGATTTAAGACATATCACTCGATTATGTTTGGGGAAGTAATGCACAATTACTGTTTTGAGGTTCACACAATGTAGAAAATTCAAGGATGAAAGTAATGAAGTTATCCCAGATCTCACCACACAGAAATCATTCACACTAGATGAACATTATCCCTGATATCTTTCCATGCATATATACAGAAGAATAGAGAAATGCTTTTATAAAGTTAAGACCATACTGTATATGTACTAAATATTTTTCCTATGAAAAATTTTAAACTTAGAGAAAATCAAGTAGAATAATTATCCCCCAATGTACTTATCACTTAGCTTCAACAATCATGAATTCATAGCCAGTCTCATTTCATCCAAATCCACCACCCTCCCCTGACCCTGAGTATTCTGAAGCAGATTCCAGACGTCACATCATTTCATCTGTAAATGTTTCAGTACCTGTCTCTAAAACATGAGAACTCTTTTTGAGCCATTATCACACACAATTTCCCTGATTCATTTTCTCTCCTTCTCCTTCTTTTTCCCTCTCTTGAATTATGTTTTCTTCCAAGTTGAATTTTTTGTTTCTAATGAGATTGCATGTAACAGAAGAGCATTAATTCTGCAAAGAAAGGGAAGTGGATGCTGCGTAGGCCAAAACAAAAGCTATCTGTCACAAATGCTTTTTGCAAATTTTGTTTTTTCTTTGAAGAATGTCTTAAACTATTTGGCAGTGCCATGTAAAATAATGAAGTACTCTATTTCTCTTTTTTACTGTATTCATTTTTCAAGTCGCCTTTTCATCTTTTTCAGTATTTCTCTGAGATTCCTTCCTGCTTTGGTGTATTTGCTATAGTGGTGGCCTCTGGGGAATGATTGGAGGAAACGACCTGCAGGAATCATTTAACTGGTGGTTAGCTTCTTGAGGGCTAGGAGCAAGTCTTACCTTACAACTTAACCTTACCTAACAAGCAAGGTGACTTTCTGCTTGTTACCGTTACCATGTCCTCAGTATTTGTTGGATGCTTGTCATTGATCTTGAGGGATTGTGCTGATATTGATTGGTGTATTACAATTGAAGCCATTTACAGGAAAAACTAAGTATGCTCATTTAGTGCCGACACATGTGCATGCAGATGAATATAATTCACTTGTTAACCTTTCGTATTTGCATCTGTGGGTGGCCTGCAAGTAAAGAGGTGAAGCAGGGAATTCTCTGGTCACGCTCACTAGGTTTCTTTGAACACTGACTCATAGCGTGACCATATGTCTGGTTTGCCTGATACAGTCTAGGTTTTTGCAGTGTCTTGATGTCATTATTAATAATGTCTCTTATTATTCACCAAACTGTCCCAGTTTAGATGGTAAATTAAATGGTAATCCTACGATAATGACATTTAACGTGTGCCCGGCTCTCTTCTGAACACTCTACATACATTCTCATTTAATCTTCATGACATCCCGAAGAGGCAGATCCTATTTCATCCACATTTTACATATGGAGAAGTTGGGGCACGAAGAGGTTAAGTAACTTGGCGGGTATCACACAGCTCTATTTGAGTAGTTAGTAGTAGCAGAGCCAGGATTTGAGCGCAGGCAGCTTGGCGCCAGTGTTCTTAACCACTCTGCTACGTCGCCTCTGTTCCGGTCCCAAATATATCTTTGTAGAACACATGCTGATATCGGAAGTCAGTCTCCTGATAATTAATCTGCATATTTTTAATTTTTATTTATTTTTATTCTTTTTTGGGGGGAGGGCGGTGCGGTACGCGGGCCTCGCACTGCCGTGGCCTCTCCCGTTGCGGAGCACAGGCTCCGGACACGCAGGCTCAGCGGCCATGGCTCACGGGCCCAGCCGCTCTGCGGCATGTGGGATCTTCCCGGACCGGGACACGAACCCGTGTCCCCTGCATCAGCAGGCGGACTCTCAACCACTGCGCCACCAGGGGAGCCCTTTTATTCATTTTTTATTCATTTATTATTCATTTATTTTTGGCTGCTTTGGGTCTTCGTTGCTGCGCGCAGGCTTCCTCTAGATGCAGCGAGTGGGGGCTACTCTTCATTGCTGTGCACAGGCTTCTCATTGCAGTGGCTTCTCTTTGTTGTGCAGCACGAGCTCTAGGTGCATGGGCTTCAGTAGTTGTGGCACACGGGCTCAGTAGTTGTGGCTCGCAGGCTCTAGAGCACAGGCTAAGTAGTTGTGGAGCACAGGCTCAGTTGCTTTGTGGCATGTGAGATCTTCCCAGACCAGGGCTTGAACTCGTCTCCCCTGCATTGGCAGGCGGATTCTTAACCACTGCGCCACCAAGCAAGTCCCAATCTGCATATTTTTAGATCGGAAGTCTGGTGAAGGCTTTGGGATTTTGAGGGGTTTCCTTGTCTTCACAAGACACTTATAGGCTCTTAATGCACCACTATGCCAATCTATTATAGACTTCTTTCTCAGAAGGGTGAACATTTACTTTTTTCATTTTCTAGATGCCAGTTATTTGGCATCCCTAGATGCTCAGGTGATGAACATCTCCAGAGTTTGCAGATTCTCAAGACCCTGCCACAGTCACTTTTCTTTAGTTCTGGTCATCTTTGGTATCTTAAGTTCACACACACACACACACAGGGACTTCCCTGGTGGTCCAGTGGTTAAGACTCTGTGCTCCCAGTGCAGGGGGCCCGGGTTCCATCCCTGGTCAGGGAACTAGAGCCTGCATGCCACAACTAAGACCTGGTGCAGCCAAATAAATAAATATTAAAAAAAAAAAATTCTCCAGCACCCAGAACAGGGCCTGCCATGTGGCAGGTACACACAGACTTTTTCACTACCTTTGATCAGTTCATCTTCTGGAATTGTCTGGGAAGAGTATTCAGAGCCCTTGTACAAGGTGCTTTGAGGAAGGAGATTTCAGACAGCTACCACTTTCAAGTAACTTACAATCTAGTAAGAGGATGGTTAATGTACATGAATGACTGATATATGGCAGCTGAGCTAAATGAGAGTAATTTAGAGTTGGGAGAAAAACAGTTTATGACAGGGTTGATCCAGGAACATTTTGAGAAGGTGGAGACACTTAAGTCAGTTTAATGACTTCTAATTGGCTAAAAAATAGCTGCCTCCTTGTGCTAAGGACAGACCTGAAGTTTGCCAAGAGTAGAGGGCTGCAGAAGATTAAGATTTGATCAGCCCAGATGAGAGGACTCTGGTCAATTTGATGCTTGGTCCTCTCGTGAGAGGTCCTCAGTCAGTGGTGTTGCTCTGTTTTTATGACATCATCATCATCATGGCACAGTTTGACCCTCTAGGTGGGTTATAAGCAGCAGGAACAGATGGAACTCCTCAGCAGCAAAGAATTTATTTTTTTAAATGTGGGAAGCCTGGTGTTATTTATTTGATTTTTAGTTTAACGTCAATTGATATACACAAGGTCTTTTTCCTTGATAAAACCATTGTCTCCTTTTATTATAATATTTATAATTGCATTTGCTTTTTTACTTGATGTCTTAATAAGAAAATGATTACATTTGAATAGAATTTCCTCACTTTACAAGTGAGGAAACCGAAGTTAGGTTAAACTGTCAGCTGAATGACTTTGGGGAAAATGGCACAATTGAGACTTGTACTTGGGTCTTCAGAGTCCAGATTCAGTGTATATCACACAGCCATATTTTAACTTACTAGATTAAAACATTTTATCAAAATCAAGAAGAACAATGAAAGTTGTTATTATCTCACATTATAACTCTTCGTTAATGAATGTCATTATAGAATCTAGTTCAACATAATTAGTTTATTTCCATTTCTCAGTTGACAGACTTATTAACACCACTTTGATGATTGTAGATCCAATAAATTCTACTGAAAAGGAAGCCCTATAGGAGCTGCAGGGGCTTACCTGGAACCTATGTGCAAATTAGACCAAGGCAGTCTCTCTGGCTAGATGGGTCATTCAGAAAAATGCATACCTGCTATGGGCAGGTTCAGTCCCCACGAGGTTGCTGGGCTTGGGAAATGAGTGTCTGGATTTTAGTCTCTTGCTCTGCCTCTTTTATTTTTATTTATTTATTTAACATCTTTATTGGAGTATAATTGCTTTACAATGGTGTGTTAGTTCTGCTTTATAACAAAGTGAATCAGTTATACATATACATATATCCCCATATCTCTTCCCTCTTGCATCTCCCTCCCTCCCATCCCTCTAGGTGGTCACAAAGCACCGAGCTGATCTTCCTGTGCTATGCGTCTGCCTCTTTCATGTAGTGCTCAAAAAGCAGCAGCCATGAATCCTGTTTATATTTGTTTATGAGGAGCTGGGTTTTTCTGGGTTTTTTTTCAGTGTTGTACTTATAGACAGAACCTCTTGCTGTTCGTCAGTCTACCAAGTACATACCTGTCTCAGCACCTTGTACTTGTTCCCTCCGCCTGGAACCTGAGCCTCCCTGATCCTTACTTGGCTCACTCTGTCACTTCATTGAGGTCACCCCTCCAGTGTTACCTTCTCAGAGGTCACCTCACCTACTCTGACTAAAATATTACCCCCAATCACACTCTCTGCTGTGTTTTCTTCATAGTACTTCTTAGCACTTGGAACATTATATTTATTTTATCTTTTTTTTTTTCTCTCCACTACAAAGTACACCCTGTGAAAGCAGGGATTCTGCCTGTTTTGTTCACTGTTGTACTCCAGCACCTAAAAAATACCTTGCATATAGGGGGCTCTCAGTCAGTGTTTGTCAAGTGAATGACCACTGGACTGTTTGTACTGTGATTGATAGACTCGTATACCAGTTTTAATATTACTGACTATAGCACTTTCTGGACTATAGTGTTACAAATATTGTCTAATTGAATCATCATAATAGCTATATGAAGGGTAAATATTATAATCCCCATTTTGGAGTTGAAGAAATCTCAAAGCTTAGAAAAGTTCAATAACATGCCCAAAGTCAAGTATCTAATAGTTGGACTCATTCCTTAATGGGATGATCTGATAACCAAAGTCCCTTTAAAAATATTTGTTGTAGTGATTCTTTTGGGATTTGTAAGTTTTTTGCAAAGAGTGATTTGATTTCCAGTTACTGGGGGGAAAAGCCTTAAAAATGCTCTAAGCTATGTTTTAAGGGAAAGGTAGACAGGGCCCACAGGATTTGAAGCACTGGGATAATGAGATCAGACAACATGATTTTGTAATCTTTGCATTCTCATACAAGGGTGCTGACTGTGAGGGTCCTTTGAGCATGACTTTGGAGTACTTTTCCAATTGTGTAATTTTGGATAAATAACTTATTTGAGCCTCTTTTTTCATCTCTAAATGCTGGTGACAGTGCCTGCCTTAGAGAGGTGTGAAGATGAAATAGGTATATAAAGTGCCTGGCATAGTTTCTGGCTGCTGGTAGTTGGATTTCTCCTGCTTCCTGCCCTTCTCTTCCTTCAGCTGCAAGTGACCACAAGTCCGGGTTGTTGAGGGGTGATTTCTTTTCTTGGTAACTTTCCTCTAGACAAGTAATCCCATATTTTAAGCTGTTTTCTGGTAGTATGTAGGCAATCAACGTACCTTTTATAATTTGCATGTCATTTTGTTTATCATTATAATTCAAGGAGTAATTCGTGTGCTTTGTTAATAAGTGGTGTGCACTTATTCCCTTCACAAAGGGAAGGGATCTGATTCCTGCTTTTGTGATTGAATCTTGCATAAAAACTGTGTGTTGGGGTTCCCTGGTGGCGCAGTGGTTGAGAGTCCGCCTGCCGATGCAAGGGACACAGGTTCGTGCCTTGGTCTGGGAAGATGCCTGTGAGCCATGGCCACTGAGCCTGTGCGTCCGGAGCCTGTGCTCCGCAACGGGAGAGGCCACAACAGTGAGAGGCCCGCGTACCGCAAAAAAAAAAGAAAAGAAATGACAAATAGGATTTGAAAGAAGTGCAGCCTCCTATCAGTTAAAGATGTCTGAGGATCTTTCTCAATTATATGATGATCTTCCCTCTCTCTTATAATACCCTATTTGATGCCATATAATGAAGTTATAAAAGCGTTCATTATTTAAACATTAATTATTGATTTAACTGGAAGGTATATAATTTAAAGATTCACTGATTTAACCCCAAATAATGATATAACAATATTGGGAGGGGTTCTAGAAGTGTAAGAGAACTAATTCCTTATTTGTTATTTTAGAAAATCTGTAATGTCAAAAATGGATGAATCAAGCAATTGCAAGAAATGCTTCTTATGTAGGCTTATGTAGGGAAACTACCAGGTGAATCAGCCAGAAGAGTTGAAAGTTGTTGTTGCTGGTGGTATGGAGCTGGTGGAGGAAGGGTGAGCCAGTGGGCTGCTGCTTTTTATTTAAGTGTTTTTGGGTACTGTTGAATTGCTAATTCTGTATCTATTATTTTGATAAAAATAAAGGTTAAAGCGACAAAAGAAAAAATAGAAATATAATCAACCTAAGAAAGTGATGAGACAAACCAGAAAAAGGGAGAATATATTTGCATACCGCATAGCTGGTAAGGTACTTATTTATTTATTTATTTAAAAATATTTGTTTATTTATTTGACTGTACCAGGTCTTAAGTTGCAACATGCGGGATGTTTGGTGCTGCATGTGTGATCTTCGTTGTGGCATTCAGGCTCTTAGTTGTGGCATGTGGGATCTGGTTCCCTGACCAGGGATCGAGCCCCAGCCCCCTGCATTGGGAGCATGGAGTCTTACTCACTTGACCACCAGGGAAGTCTCTGGTAAGGTACTTACATCTAGAATAAATAAATGAACTCTTACAACTCAATAATAGCAAAAACAAATAACCCCTAAAATAGGCAAAGGATCTGAGTAGTCATTTCTTCAAAGAAGGTATATAAAGGACCAATAAGCACATGAAAGGATACTCAACATTACTAGCCATCAGGGAAATGCAAATCAAAACCACGGTGAGATACTACTTCACACCCAGTGGAATGGCTAGAATGAAAAAGACAGTGTTGGCAAGGATATGGAGGAGTAGGATCCCTCATGCATGCTGCAGTTATAAAATGGTGCACCCATTTTGGAGAACAGTCTGGTAGTTCCTCAGAAGGTTAAGCACAGAGTTACTGTATGACCCAGCAATTTTACTGGTTGGTGTATACCCAAAGGAAATGAAAACATGGCCACACAAAAACTTGTATACAAATGTTCATAGTGGCATTATTCATAATAGGTAAAAAGTGAAATCAGTACAAATGTCCATCAGCTGATGATTGGATTAACAAAATATGGTATACCTATATAATGGAATATTATTCAGCCATAAAAAAGAATGAAGTACTGATATATGCTACATTGTGGATGACCCTTGAAAATATTATGCTAAGTGAAGAAGCCAGTCAGAAAAGGTCACATATTGTATGATTCCATTTACATGAAATATCCAGAAGTTAAATGCATAGAGACCAAAAGTAGACTAGTAGTTGCCCAGGGTTGGAGGGAGAAGATTTGGGGGCAAAATGGGGATATGACTGCTAATGAATCTGGGGTTTCTTTGGGGGGTGATGAAAATTTCTAAAGTTGGATGTGGTGATGGTTGCAAAACTTAGGAATATATTAAAAACCTCTGACTTGTACTCTTAAATAGGTAAATTGCCTGGTATATGAATCATATCTCAGTAAAGTTGTAACATATATATCATATATAGATATAGATGTCTCCAATCAGTTATTGCTAAAAGAAACAATAACTTTCTCTTTTGTTGAAAAGTTTATTATTTTCTTACTTCTGCTTCCAGCTTATTGCAGATAAAAAATGCAATTTAGGAAAGCAACATTGTTACAATATAAATCACAACTATCTTTTTTTTTTAGTTTTTAAAAAAATTATTTATTTATTGGCTGCATTGGGTCTTCGTTGTTGTACACAGGCTTTCTCTAGTTGCAGTGAGTGGGGGGCTACATTTTGTTGCATTGCGTGGGCTTCTCATTGCAGTGGCTTCTTTTGTTGTGGAACACAGGCTCTAGGAGCACGGGCTTCAGTAGTTGTGGGACTTGGGCTCAGTAGTTGTGGCACATGGGCTTAGTTGCTCCACAGCATGTGGCACCTTCCCAGACTAGAGCTCGAACCTGTGTCCCCTGCATTGCCAGGAGGACTCTTAACCACTGCGCCACCAGCGAAGTCACTAGTTCTTTTTTTTAATTAATTAATTTTTGGCTGCATTGGGTCTTGATTGCTGCACACGGGCTTTCCTTAGTTGTGGTGAGCAGGGGCTACTCTTCGTTGTGGTGCGTGGGCTTCTCATTGTGGTGGCTTCTCTTGTTGCAGAGCATGGGCTCTCGGCACATGGGCTTCAGTAGTTGCAGCACACAGGCTCAGTAGTTGTGGCACATGGGCTTCAGTAGTTGTGGCACTTGGGCTTCAGTAGTTGTGGTGTGCACTCTACAGCGCAGGCTCAGCAGTTGTGGTGCACAGGCTTAGTTGCTCCACAGCATGTGGGATCTTCCCAGAACAGGGCTTGAACCTGTGTCCCCCACATTGGCAGGCAGATTCTTAACCACTGTGCCACCAGGGAAGCCCCTTTAATTCTTCTTAATACAAATCAGGTATGACCTAACTAACATTTGGATGACTAACAACCTTCTCTCAGAGTATGCTGAGATGTTGGTTTTGGGTGGCCTCAAATGATTTGCATGGTACCTGTTTTTCTTTTTTGCTAATTTATTATTTATTTAGGCTACACCAGGTCTTTGTTGCGGCATGCGGGATCTTCATTGCAGCATGAGGGATCTTTAGTTGTGGCATGCGGACTTCTTCATTGCAGCATGCGGACTCTTAGTTGTGGCATGCAGGCTTCTTTGTTGCGGCCTGTGGACTCTTAGTTGCGGTATGCGGGTTTCTTAATTGCGGCATGCGGGATCTAGTTTCCTGACCAGGGATTAAACCTGGGCCCCCTGCATTGGGAGCACAGTCTTACCCACTCGATCACCAGGGAAGTCCCCATAGTACCTGTTTAGCGTATTGTCTATGTGACCTTTGGCTGCTGCTTCTGCTGTCTTTGTATGTGATTAAGAAGGAAAAGTCTGCACTGTAAAGCAACTATACTCCAATAAAAATTAATTATAAAAAAAAAAAGAAGGAAAAGTCTGCACTTCTTTACCTACTGAATAGGAGTAGTGTCGTGGTAGCTGATTGAGACTCTTGCCTGAACGTCTTGTTCCCTCTCGAGTTTTTGTGTTGTGCGTAAATGGCCCTTTAAATTGATCTACATAGTATTTGACTGCTGCCTCTGTAGGTTTTCCACCCAAAACAGTTTTTATGATTTATTAGCCCCAGGCTGCTTCAAGTCATATTTCCTCACATCATTCTCCAGGGTATAAATATTTGTTACTTTCTTTCATTTTACATAGTTTTGTGTTTCCTGCCCCATTAGGTTCATAAATAGCCTTTGCATGTATCTTGTTGATAGTTGTTCTTTTCATTTTATTTTTTTATTTTTTAAAATTTATTTATTTAATTTATTTATTTTTGGCTGCGTTGGGTCTTCATTGCTGTGCGTGGGCTAGTTGCGGCGAGCGGGGGCTGCTCTTCATTGCGGTGCGCAGGCTTCTCATTGCGGTGGCTTCTCCCGTTGCGGAGCGTGAGCTCCAGGCACACGGGCCTCAGTAGCTGTGGCACAAGGGCTCAGCAGTCGTGGCTTGTCGTCTCTAGAGCACAGGGTCAGCAGTCATGGCACACGGGCTTAGTTGCTCCACAGCATGTGGGATCCTTCCAGACCAGGGCTCGAACCCGTGTCCTGCATTGGCAGGTGGACTTCTAACCACTGCACCACCAGGGAAGTCCTGATTGTTGTTCTGTTTAGATGACTGACTGAGTGACAGGCTTCCTTTCCTTTCTTTTAGGCTGTGTGCTATGTCTCAGTTGAATAAGTACTGGAATTTGCATATGCGGATGTATTAGGTAAACACTTCTGTTTCTCCACATTTGGTAGGCAAAATGATATATGTATAGTCTCCTGGACAATACCTTACAAATGGCCTTCTGGCTATATGTCTGTATATCACCTCTGCTCCATGCCTTCGCTCTTTTGGCTTTTTTTTCTTAACCTCTTTTTGCGCTCAGTTCATTCAGTCTCTTTCTGTATTGAACCATGAGCAGTTTGGTACTTAGGCATTTCTCAAAGAATTGTTATAGCTTGAAACTTAACTGCAATTGCATGTTGGAGTAAGTCAGAAAAATTGTTTTCAGAAAATAATTTGTATATAATTTAGGATATTTTTCTGCTCTCTTTGATACGTGAAGATGCTTTGCACTCTATTTGGTTCCTATTATAGGAATGCCATCTGAAGCAGTAGCTTCTTGTTCCTTTTTCATTGAATATAGCAAAACCGTCATAATCAACCCCCACATATGCACACACACATTCAACATTATTTTGTACTTGCTATTTTTCAATTTATGCTCTGTTTTGAGTGCATTTATCACAATTTTACAA
Organism: Neophocaena asiaeorientalis asiaeorientalis; assembly: GCF_003031525.2. Classification (NCBI taxonomy): domain Eukaryota; kingdom Metazoa; phylum Chordata; class Mammalia; order Artiodactyla; family Phocoenidae; genus Neophocaena; species Neophocaena asiaeorientalis. Next base: position 10,274,115 of record NW_020175018.1, on the reverse strand, counting down.
CTAATAATTTTAAAGTACACTATAATTTACAGGGCAATTTTATATCCATTAGTTCATTTTATTGTCCAACAGCTTTATGAGGAAGCTATTATTAATATTCCATTTTTATAGCTGAGAAAACATATGTGTGAGACTCTCTAATGCTGATGCTTAATTATATAGCCATTCCATCTCTTACCTGTCTTAAAAAATCTGAATGCATAAGAAAATGTCTCTTGCCTACCATGTGATTTCTATAAATATCTTCTCTGCTTTGTAGAATAAATCTTTTTTATTATACTTTGGTTTCATTTCCTGTGTACTTCCATTCTTTTCTCGACCTGTTTCCCTTTTAGGTCTAATCACAGGGTCGTTCCCTATCTTTTTGAAACATCACTAAACTGCAGAATAATAATGATGGTGGTATTACACATTATATAGTGTTTTCAGACTTCTTTCACACCTGTCTTCACAGCAGTTATCTAAGGTAGCAGAACAAGTGTAAATTGCTTGTTTTTGTGGATTAAAAATGTGCAACTCAGTGTTAGCTAAAGTTTTTTGTTTGTTTACAGTCACAAAACTAGAAAGTGTTTGGACCAGGAATGCTTCTTCTGTCTTATTCTGAGGCCCTTTCTGCTGCTGTTGTGACTCTGCATAGATTTCTTTCATGCTTTTGTATTGCTCACCATTTACTTAGAATTCAGTCCAGAGTAGCAGTTTCTCTTGTTGCTTTTGTCAAGACTTCCTTTAAAAAGAAATTGTCAACAAGGCAGGTCAGTAATTTGCCAGATGCTGTACTTAGCAGAACAAGTCTTTGAGCAGTTGTGTGCATTCAGTGCTCTTATGCTCCTGTGCCTATTTTGTAATCTGTGTTAGGACTGTATCACATATGGATTGGTGTCCTAGGGCTGCTGTAATAAATTACCACAAACTGGGTTGTTTACAACAAGAGAAATTTGTGCTCTCATACTGCAGGAGGCCGTAAGTCCAAAGTCAGGGTACTGGCAGAATTGGTTCCTTTTTTGAAGCTCAGAGGGAGAATCTGTTCCATGCCTCTTGTCTAGCTTCTGGCAGTTCCTTGGCTTGTAGCTACATAATTCCAATCTCTGTCTCTTTCTTCATTTAGCTCTTCCCTCTGTGTCTGTGTCTTCACATGGCATTCTCCTCTCTGTGGGTGTCTGTCTCTGTCTTTTTTCCTCAGCTTATAAGGATACTAGTCATATTGGATTAAAGGCTTACTCTATTCCAATATGACCTCTTGTTAACGTAAATCTTAATTATATCTGCAAACACCCTATTTCCAAATAAGTTTACATTGACAGTACAAGGGGTAAGTTCAACATCTTTTTTTTCTTTGCGGGGGGAACACAATTTAACCCACAACACAATTTAACCCACAACAACATAACCCACAACAAAATATGTCCTTTTCTTTGTATCATTTTTTTTTTTTTGCTGTACACGGGCCTCTCACTGTTGTGGCCTCTCCCATTGTGGAGCACAGGCTCTGGACGCGCAGGCTCTGGACGCGCAGGCTCAGCGGCCATGGCTCATGGGCCTAGCCGCTCCGCAGCATGTGGGATCTTCCCAGACCGGGGCACGAACCCGTGTCCCCTGCATCGGCAGGCGGACTCTCAACCACTGCGCCACCAGGGAAGCCCTGTATCATCTTTTATTGTTACCCATGTGGTATGTTTGCACGTATGCTTCCCATAAATGTCTACAGAACTAATGTTTATAGATTACCATATATTATGTATTTTCCCCAAATAATTGACATAGACACCTATATATTTCATTCATAAGTCTTAATTTACCATTTATTTTGTAGTAAACCAGTGAAATTTTGTTTGCTGCTTTATATTAATATTTCAATTATCCATAATCTGTTAACATTACAAACATTTGAGGCAGTAACAACTGTTTATATAGTATGAACTTTGTCTTGTTATTCTGCTTTTTTGTATTGCCCTTCTTTTGCCCTTGGTGTCAAAATTAATATTACAAACATTTGAGGCAGTAACAACTGTTTATATAATATGGACTTTGTCTTGTAGTTCTGCTTTTTTGTATTGCCCTTCTTTTGCCCTTGGTGTCAAAATTAATATTACAAACATTTGAGGCAGTAACAACTGTTTATATAATATGGACTTTGTCTTGTAGTTCTGCTTTTTTGTATTGCCCTTCTTTTGCCCTTGGTGTCAAAATTATATTAGCTTTATTAAAATGAATCTTGGAAGGGAAGTATACTCAGTGTTACGTTTTTCAAGCGTTTGGTAAAACTTACGTTTTAAATTTTATTTTATTTTTAGCTGTGTTGGGTCTTCACTGCTGCACACGGGCTTTCTCTAGTTGCGGTGAGTGGGGGCTACTCTTCGTTGCAGTACATGGGCTTCTCATTGTGGTGGCTTCTCTTGTTGTGGAGCACGAGCTCTAGGCATGTGGGCTTCAGTAGTTGCAGCATGTGGGCTCAGTAGTTGTGGCACGCTGGCTTCAGTAGTTGTGGCTTGCAAGCTGTAGAGTGCAGGCTCAGTAGCTGTGGTGCACGGGCTTAGATGCCCCGTGGCATGTGGGATCTGCCTGGACCAGGGCTTGAACCCATGTCCCCTGCATTGGCAGGTGGATTCTTAACCACTGAGCCACCAGGGAAGCCCCTGTAAAACTTACTTTTAAAAACCACCTGAGTCTGGTATTTGTCCTTCCTCTTCCTTCTTTCTTTATACATAATAAATGTATGGCTTAATGAATTTTCACAACATTAACTCCAGGTCAAAAAACAAAATATTTTTAGCATTCCTCTTATTTCCTGCCTCCTCCCTAAAAGTAACCACTATCTTGATCAGTCTGTCAAATACCAAGGTCTAATTTTATCTGTTTTGTGCCTTGTGTATTGGAGTCATATGATATGTGTTCTTTTGGGCCTGCTTCCTTTCACTCAGCATTATGCTGGGTCCATCCATGTTGTTGCAGGTGGCTGTAGTGCGTTCATTTTCATTATACTATATAGTATTCCACTTATTTATCTAACTCATTATTGATAGATACTTGATTGCTTCCAGATTTTGGCAGTTACAAATTTTACTTCTGTGAACATACTTGTAAATGTCTTTTGGTGCACACACGGTGCATATCTCTTGGTATATTTTCCTAGTTGCTGAGTACACATTAGTAGATACTGCTAAATAGTTTTCTAGTAGCTCATGGTCCTGCACATTCTTCCAACATGTGGGATTGTCAGGTTTTTAAAAACTATTCGAGACATTCTGGTAGATGTGTCGTTTGGCTTTAATTTGCATTTCTCTGACGACTAATGAAAGTCAGCACCCTTTCATTTGGCCATCCCCTTTGTGAAGTGTCTATTCAAGCCTTTTGCCTACTGTCTCCTTTTTTATTGGATTGATTGTTTTTTCTTACTGATTTATAGGGGTTCTTCATTTATTATTTTGGTTACAAGTCCTTTGTCAAATATATATATTGCAAACATCTTCTTTTACTCTGTGGCTTGTCTTTTCACTTTCTTAATGGTGTCTTGAGCAACACAATACATACTTTGTTTTTTAAATTGTCCAATTTTTCCTTCATGATGAGTACTTTTGGTGATCTGTTTAAGAAATCAGTTTTTACCCCATGGTCATAAAGATAGCTTCTTATATTATCATATAAGTACTACTTTATTTTACCGTTTACATTTATATCCACAGTATACCTAGAATTTATTTTTGTGTATGACATAAGTAGGACTCAGGATTCATGTTTTTTCTTTTAATTTAGATATCCAGTTGACCCCACACTAGCTCTTTTTCTCTTCCTTTCTTTACTTCTGTTTTTTATTTTTTTGATAACCTATTTTTTCTCATTGTTTTACACTGCTACCTTTGTTATAAATCGAGTATCTGTTTACTTGTGGGTCATTTCTCAACTCTGTTCTGTCATATTGGTCTGCTTTTCTCTTCCTGCACCAGTACCACAGTCTTCAATCCTGGAACTTTATAAAATTTTTGATATCCAGTGGAGTAAGTCTTCCCATCTTGTTGTTCTTCAAGATTAATTTAGCTGCTGTTGGCTCTTGGCATTTCCATATAAATTATAGAATCAACTTGTCTATTACCACAATTCTGAATAAGTTTATTAAGATTTTGATTAGTACTGCATTAAATCTGTAGACCAATTTAGGGAGAATTGATGTGTTTATAATTTTCAAGCTTCCAGTAAAAAAAATGGCATATTCTTAATTTTCTATTAATTTTTCTTTAATTTACCTCTCAGAGTTTTACAGTCTTCTGTGATGAGGTCTTACACATCTGCATTATATTTATTCCTAGTTATTTGGTATTATTTGGTGCTAATGTCAATGCTTTAATTTTCTTTAAAGTTTCACTTTCTAATTATTTATCTTAGGATATAGAAATACAGTTGCCTTTTTATTTTTTAAAATTTTTTAGAAATATCTTTATTGGAGTATAATTGCTTTACAATGTTGTGTTAGTTTCTGCTGTATAACACAGTGAATCAGCTATATGTATACATATATCCCCATATCCCCTCCCTCTTGCGTCTCCCTCCCACCCTCCCTATCCCACTCCTCTAGGTGGTCACAAAGCACCGAGCTGATCTCCCTGTGCTATGCGGCTGCTTCCCACTAGCTATCTATTTTACCTTTGGTAGTGTATATATGTCAGTGCTACTCTCTCACTTTGTCCCAGCTTACCATTCCCCCTCCCCTTGTCCTCAAGTCCATTCTCTATGTCTGCGTCTTTATTCCTGTCCTGCCCCTAAGTTCGTCAGAACCTTTTGAAGTCAGGGCGCCTGATTCCTCCAGCTCCGTTTTTCTTTCTCTAGATTGCTTTGGCTATTCGGGTTCTTTTGTGTTTCCATACAAATTGTGTGATTTTTTGTTTGTTATAATGAGCAAAACAAAAATTTTTTGTTCATTTTTGTGAAAAATGCCATTGGTAGTTTGATAGGGATTGCATTGAATCTGTAGATTGCTTTGGGTAGTATAGTCATTTTCACAATGTTGATTCTTCAA